>NW_028317873.1:3352500-3542500 GCF_062004578.1 Staurois parvus | reverse complement strand
TGGAGGAATGGGCCAACATACCAGCAACAGTGTGTGCCAACCTTGTGAAGACTTACAGGAAATGTTTGACCTCTGTCATTGCCAACAAAGGATATATAACAAAGTATTGAGATGAACTTTTCATATTGACCAAATACTTATTTTCCACCATAATTTGCAAATAAATTCTTTCCAAATCAGCCAATGTGATTGTCTGGATTTTTTTTCTCATTTTGTCTCTCATAGTTGAGGTCTACCTATGATGCCAATTACAGGCCTCTCTCATCTTTTTAAGTGGGAGAACTTGCACAATTGGTGGCTGACTAAATACTTTTTTGCCCCACTGTATATAGATGTATATATATCTATATATATATCTATATATATATATATATATATATATATATATATATACACACACAGACATATTTTATATTAACCTCTTGGCGCCGGCCACACGCAAATGTGTGGCCTCCAGGCGTCTGGGCCTTGATGCCGAGCGGCTGCACATTTGCGTGCAATTAAGAAAAACATGTGTGCTGAGAGCGTGCGCTCCCAGCACACATGTCCGGTACTCACGAAAAGGTCCTGAACTCCTCTTGCGATCGGGACCTTTCCCGATCATGTGACCGCCATGACAGCGAATCACAGCGGTCACATGACCCTAAAACCCTGCCTCGCCTCCCGGCTTCTGAAACCCTTAAAGGTCCGGGAGGAGCTGGCGCCAAGGGGTTAAATTACTGGTCAGCTGTTCAGTTGTTATTGAAATGTACAAATGGCCAATTGGGAAATATCATGGAACCATTTTGTTCAACAGTTATTTCTAATTTATTCTAAATGTTTCACCCATCAAAGTAGCCATTTCTTGCAGATTCAACAGTTGACCACGCTTGTGTTGACATTTTCAAACTTCTCTTCTAATTGTTTTGGCTTTGGGTCTTCCAGATATGTTCCTATCGAGTTTTCCCAGTTTCCAAGTGCCTTTTGATGGTTTAGGATACAGTACTCGATGGCACCTTGGCTTTCTGTGCAATTTCTCTAAGTGCCCATTCAGACTATTGTGGTACAGTAACGCAACAAACATGACTCCAAATATGCGGTGTGTTGTGGTGCCATTCACTACACCCATACTGCTGTGCATTGCAATGCACATGCTCTGCTTTGTGGTGCACTATGTTGGAAAAAGAGGGCATGTGTGTTTTTTGGTTAGCTATGTTGTGCTGGAAGCCCATTTAAAATGAACGGGTTGACTTAAGGAGGAACTGAACCCACTGATTTAATTGTTTCCCAGAATAGTTGTTTCCCTTACTATGGATGTAACTATGTAGGTATGTAAACCAGTTATATTTAAGTACTGGTGAACAAAAACAGACAAGGGCGCACTCTCATCGTGCATTACCGTGGAGACCCATGTATTTATTAAATGAAATAGAAATATACTCACAAACCAACGAAATAAACGAGCTCTGAGGAAGGGATTCCGTTTCCTGAAACGCGTCAGAATATCCACACCAAGGGAACAGCATTGCATCCGCTGTTGTTGTGGACCACTCTTTCTGGTTTTTTTATTCTCGTTGGTTTGTGAATATATTTCTATTTCATTTAATAAATACGTGGGTCTCCACGGTAATGCACGATGAGAGTGCGCCCTTGTCTGTTTTTGTTCACCAGTATTCAGATTTTCCAGTCTTTGAAGGGCAGCACCTCTTCGTTTGGCATTTTCAATTCTTTGGTCTGCATGAAGATTTGAGCGCTGGTTTCATTTGTTTGTCTATCAGTTATATTTAAGGCATGCCTCTGATGATACCTGTCACAGCTGCCAGTGTGCATTCTCGATTCAAATAAGTACCTTCTATTGATCTCAGCCTCCTCCAAATGTCCAAATTCCTTTTTTGCTGCTGTAATCCGATTTCATGTTAGAGTGTGGCTACATTGATTCTCCATGGCCCCACTGTATGTAGAAACATAGCCACCATCTCTTGGCATTTGTAATGTATGTAGAGCAGTACCAATGACCCCAGCTAAAGTGCACTGCGGATTCCAAATAAGTAAGGGAGAAAACGGAGGATGTAGAAGGCAGGAAAAAACACAGCAAGAAACCATTTCATGAACAAAGCTTACAGAACCGTTAAGTAGTGGGTGTGTATGGAATATTTTTGGAGAATAAGGATATTGTTTAAAGTGGTAGTAAACCACAGTCAAAAAAAATAAAAGTCCCCTGCAAGGTAATGTCATAATGTGCTTGTTTGCATCGCACACGAACACATTTTGTAAAATGTACCCTAAAACGAAGCCCTCCAGCCATGGGCTGTCACCACTGAAGAGGCTTCCATCTTCAACTGTCTTCCTTCCGGGTTCTGACAGGCCAGACCGCGATGACGTCCCGGCCACGGCACACAGCTCTGAAGGAACGGCAAAGGAATGCCGTTCCTTCAGAGTGCATGCGTTGGATTAAATGAAGAGAGAATATATATTCATTTTACCTACAGGTAAGCTTTATTATAAGCTTACCTGTAGGTAAAATTAAAAAACAGACTTTACAACCACTTTAATGTCACTTTAAGGGGCATGTTTATAAAACAGTTAAGGTGATTTTCATCAAATATTCACTGGTGGTGAATCAATCACTGTCATTTAAAAATACATGGACCAGGAAAATTTACCTGCAGTGAATGTTTTGGTAAATGTCTGATTAACTGCTTTATAACTACGCCCCCAAGTGTTAAAAATGACTGTCTTCCTTTGTTAAATGCTTTTTGAATACAAAGGTTTGGAAGGTAATCAACAAAATCTGGGACTTGTGTAGGAATTGTGTGCAGCAAAATTCAAGGCTAAACATATTTGCATTGCTGCATAAAAGCTGTAAGTTTGTTTACTAATTATTTCCCCTAAAAAGACCTTTTTGTAATTTATATGATTTTTCAGTTTTTGGTTACAAATTGTCAGTGCACCACTAACCCTAATACCATTTCATGTTACTCACTGCACTTGGTCTGCTTAAACTTAAACAAAAAAAAAAAGTAGAAAAAATGGTTTAAAACCTTTAATTGAGACTGTTTTAAACACACACTTACACTATGAGATTGATTTGTAAAGAATTCACATAGCCATTCCCTCAGTGAAAGTGCATGCATATTTGCTCTGTACTGAGGCAAAAAACAAATGTAAACAGGCTATACTGTTTGGTTTGAATGTAAATCTTTGATTTTAAACAGAAAATAACACATTTGGCCTATAGATGGAGCTAATTATCATAGGAATTTCTAATAATACTTTACTCCATCTAGTGGCCAAAGGCAGTATTTTCTATTTAAAATCAGTATTTTTATATTGGAGCAGCACAGGATATGTAGCCTATTTACTGTACATCACAAATAACAAATGTACATGCACATTCACTCAGCAAATGGTTAAGTGGATTCTTTATAAATCAGCATGATAATGTGTGTGAGTGCATGTGTTCTACAACACTGCCTTATATTTTTTTTAAAGAACAGAAAATTTGAAATAAAAATAAAGACTGATCACATCTGAACTATAAACACACCATAAACTATACTGTGAGTGTACTTATTTTCTTAAATGTTTCTACTGTTGTTACATAAATGTATATTTTTAATGTGTAATGTCATGATTGTCTACTAGTTAATACAAAAAAAAACACATTTTCTCAGTGTTTATATTTTTGACTTGGTTACTAACTCAAAAGAACAGATAGAAACTTACATATGCCATTGATAATCGAAGTCTTTATAAGGATTTTGGGTGTCCTGACAGCTATACTATTCATAATCTAAACCATGATTTCCTGATACCACTCGAAGTAAATATGTTATACTTTTACTAACCACATACCGTAGTACATACACACTTTTTAAATCGGACTATTTACAGTGTGTTGTTGATTACTTGTTTTAGTACTTTTACTTATCTCTCATATTTTGCTAAAGTTGTTTCATACTTGGAAATTTTAAAGTAAGAAATGTGTTTTTGTACCTGCACTAAATGTTGACTGATTGTGCATTAAAATTTTTGAATGTCATACTAATGTTTGTGTACTGTATGTTAGATTTTTTTTTAATGTGTTTTTGTTTTGATAATTTTATCGCAGATTTGATTATTTAAATTATATGCAACATTGTGTCTTGTAGTGATAAATGCAGATTTCATGTTTTCCTAAGAGTATTAATACTTGATTAATAGCAATTGGTAATTAAAGTATTTTTATAGACTTGGCAATTGTCTGGTGTTTTGGTTTTACATAAAAAAAAGTATGAGGAAAATCATGATCAATGTAAAGGAATCATGTCATGCTGGATATTTACCATGGGAGGTGCAATCTGCCATTGCTTTTTAAACGATAACAGTGAAGATGATTAAAGCAACCAGAAGGGAAGTTTTATTAATCTGTTAACCTCCCTGGCGGTATGATTATTTCAGATTTTTGGTGCTGAAAGCGGTCCCATTATTTTGCATGGAAATATGTATTTTTTTATTGTAGGCCTGTAATTCTTAGGAATAACTCACTGAAATCTGTCCGAACAAGAGTCTAGTAAACATCCCGGGTATGATAAAACTTGAAACATGAAATCATAAATTATAATTTAATAAATAATCATAAAAAATAATAATAATAATATAATAATAATAAATTTAATTCAATAATATAATCAAACCAAAAACACTGAAATTTGAAATATAGCGCCAAGTTCGCACATCACTGAGCAAAGTCGCAAAATTGTTTTTATTGTCTGATGAATTTCCCCCACGAATCATTATCACTCAATTCTGCAAGTGGTTCTGATTTACTATCGCTGTTCTCTAGCCGGTCTAAAACCGCTTTTGACCTAAAGGGACGCTTTTTGCACGCCATGGACATTTCTCAGTTTCCAGGCAGAAAGAACAGTCAAAATGTAGGCAGGGCGCCGGACAAAGCACTCGGGTCAAAATGTATGTGAAATGGGTTGATACAGTAATGTTATACTATGTGATTTTAGTGATTTTAGTGAATGTCACTTTTTGTCATTTTCCAATTTCGTAATTATGTCCCGACGCTCGCAGGGGATGGAACCCAGATGACAGATGCCGGCATCCGCCGGATTACATTGTTGGGGACGCTGCAGGAGGGACATCGCGGGAGCGCAGGACAAGGTAAATGATGGAGGGATCGCGGAGCAGCGCCGCATGGTAAGCCCGAGTGTAGCTCGAGGTTACCGCTTGTGGTGCTGAAACTTTACCCCGAGCTACACTCGGGAATACCTCCAGGGGGGTTAAAGTATGATGCTAGTGCCCAAACCTGTAAAGCAGTGACATTTTTCCTGAGAAGCCCCATTCACTTAGACCACTTTCATACTGTTCCATGTGGTTTTACCGCACCGTGGGAGCAGTGCAGCTTCCCATTGGTTTGGTGCCAGTTTGGTGTGCTCTCCCTTAGAGTTCCATTATGCTCCACGGTTTTAGTGCGCTTTCTGAAACTCCCACATGCTGCATCTTTGGTGCACTTTAAGAAAGCGCACCAAAAATGAGAAGCATATTGCAACTCTAAGGCAAAGCGCAGCTGACCCGCACAAAACCCACGGATAAGCTGTTTTCCTCCCAAGGTGTGGTCAAACCGCACAGGAACAGTGTGAAAGGGCTCTTAGTCTTGCCATTTGCACATTCCCAAGCTTCCTGCACAACTAAGGGATTCCACTAGGCAACACTATTCATTGCACTATCCAATCAGAGCACACTAAGGCTGGCCATACATTATACAATTTTCTTGAGATTTTTAGTTTGGATTTACCAAAAACCATATAATAGGAGGTCAAACCTAACAACACTTTCAATTGTATCCAATTAGGCAGGCTCTTGCACTACATAGTTGAAGGTAAATCTAAAGGAAATTGGGCAGAAATTAAACAGAAAATTGTATAGTGTATGGCCAGCCTTAGGGCTTATTTACAGTTGTGGTGTGTGTGGGGGGGTAAGGCTTGGTTCACGCTAGTGCGACTTGGATGTGACTTTGGATGTGGTTGGCATATTCTATGGAGCCAAATTGCACTGAAATTGCACTAAAGTAGCACAGGAACCTTTTCAAAAATTGCACGGCTCAGAGTCACATTGATGTGAATGGGCGCAATTGAAAATAATGTGATTTTCCTTGTCATGTGACATTCTGTGTGGTTCAAGTTGCATCAAAAATCACACCAGTGTGAACCAGAACTTATTATTATTATACAGGATTTATATAGCGCCAACAGTTTGCTCAGCGCTCAAACCCTTTGGTTTGGCTGCATTTTTAAAGGCTCCTCAACTGCTGTGACAAGCCAAAACCGTGATACTTTGCTTTACGGCTGCGGCAGGAATTATACCCCCTGTCTTGCTTGGAAGGCTCTACCACCTGCCGAACACATCCCATTTAACCGAATAGGGCCCATGGCTACTGCCCCCCAACCACACACAATGCATGCAGTTGCGGCACAGTAGTCCGGAAGTTAGCAGGTTAAAACAGTAAAATGTTCTCTTAAGAGAGATCCAAATGCCTTAGGCCTTATTCGCATGGGCTTCAGCTTGTATGAGAGAGGTGTGTACAGCAAGCTTTCGCAAAGTGTTTGGTAAGCTACAAGCAGCTTTATTAAAGCTTTTCAGATCGTAATGGGTGTGCGAACTGTCACTTCATGAAAGATCATAATAGATTTGAATAGATTGTCAGGCTGAAACAACACACTTGTCCATCTAGCTCAACCAATAAAATAAAAAAGGCACACACACAAATAAAAAACCTCCATATACACTATCCTATACCCACAACTGATTCAGTGGAAGCCAAAAAACCCAACAAAGCATGGTCCAATTCACTCCAGTGAGGAAAAAAATTCCTTCCTGATTCCATATGGGGCAATAAAATATTCCCTGTATCAACTACCTCTAGTGTTTTTACCTCTAAAAAAAATAGTAATCAGTTATATTTTGTGCAAATTTTGTGAAATAGTGCTCAGATAAAGTGTAGTTCTTTAAGTCCACCACCAAGACCATGTTCAGCACCAGGAGTGTCCCTAAAACCAGCACCACTATCTTCCTTCAATAGTAACTTTACAAGAAGACCAAGTTGAAATAGAAAGGTGGGCAGCTATAAGTCAGATGAGGTTCAATGTAGGAGCATGTAAAGTAATGCATGCAAGATTCTCACTAATGGGAGAACCTCTGGGGTAATCATGGATGGAAAAGGATCTGGGGGTCCTAGTAGATAACAGACTCAGCAGTAGCATACTATGCCAAGCTACAGCAAGCAAGTCCAGCATACATTAAAAAGGATATTTACTCTAGAGATAAAAGTATAATTCTACCAATTTACAAAACTCTGGTTTAGCCACATCTTGAGTATGCCATCCAGTTCTGGTCCTCAATTCCCAGGAAGAATGTGCCTTAACTGGAGAAAGTACAGAGAAGGGCAACATAGCAAATAAGATCTCAAGATGGAAGATCTCAATTATGAGGAACAAATAAAAACACTAAACTTATTCTCCCTGGAGAGAAGGCACCTAAGAGGGGTATGATAACGATATAGAAATCCTCGAATGGTGACTGTAGCATTGAGAGGAAACGTTTTATTCTTAGGTCTCTAAAGAAGACACATAGCCACACAACAAAGTTGGATGAGAAATCTTAACTTCAGTAAGGATTTCTTTACTGTTAGAGCATGTGCAAAATGCTTCAATAATGCATCTTAACTTGATGGGCATCTTAATGGACACCCATGGTATCTTAAATTCCAAAGCACATCTAAACAAGTCCTTATTGCTACTGAGGTAGTGTGATGTACAGATTTGAGTAGATAAGATGTGACCTGTAGAAAATATGACGATGTAAATCTAGTTAATTCCTTGTCTTTAAAGAAATATTCAGTCAAAGGTACTCAGACACAGATAGTCACCACTTAACATCTGAAAAGAGACAGAGTAGCTTCCTCTGGATGTGACACCTAAGTGCCAATAAGATTTGTCTATAATCAGACTTTGCCACCTTCCTGAAGTAAAAGAGGAAACGGCTGGAGACAGGTTGGCTTCATGACAGCAGAAGACCAGAGCTTTAAAGTACATACATACATCAAAGGAGTATGTTTCATCCCTCATACAAGCTAAAATATTAGTTGCAGAGAGATGAAAATGCTTCCTTCTGATGGGGCACTCTGTGGGCTGCATCGGCATATAAAAACTATATTTGTGGCCTATGTAGAATGCCAGGAAAATGCAGGAAATGGTTAGGTGGCGCTAGAATGTGATAGCGGAACAGTATTTGGTACTGTCACGATCGGACTGATGCGCTGGTGTCGGAAATCCAATCTCCGACTTGGTGATTCAAGACGGTCTTGGCCCAATTGACTTTGGGCAGTTCGGCACCCAGAACATCCTGTGGGCAGGTACAGGAACACCCCCCAGGGTCAATTGTCCAAAAACTAATGTCCCACCTATGTCCATATCCCCATAAATTGAGGACTCTGACATTGGGACAGTGTAATTCGTATGGAGCTGGTTCGATCGACCAACGGATTGCTGATTCCTTCTGACTTGCTGCAGTCGCAGGATAGATCTTGGTAAAAGTTTTATCTATGTTTTATTCCCTTTTATTTTATAGTGAATAGTCATTTGTTTGTCTTCTTGTATTTTTTGTAACTTTTTATATTTTGTACATATTTTATGCACTGCCTACTTTCGTGATATTAAATCTTAAAATTAATTAGTGATTTCTGGAGAGATTAGATTGGAGAGATTAGATTGTATTGTATTTCAGTGCCTTGATACGCTCGGTCAAGCTCATTGCCAATCTGTATGTAATACCACTGCGTGTTGGCAGGTTGCGTGCAGACTGTAAATGTAACAGATCTGCCAGATGGAGATCTGTGTGTGTGGGGTGTCCCACCAGACCGTTCTGCGGATAAAGCTGTTGGGTGGTGGCAGGCTACCTTTTGTGGTGTGTCTGGTGTGGGGGTGTGTGGACAGTGGAAGAGTGATTAACACCGGGGTTCTAGCTGTAGCATAGCTGGAGGGATCCTAGAAGGGTGTGTGATTGCTAAGCTGCTCCTCAACTCTAATCAGTGCACCAGATTGTATATAAGATTTGTATCTGCCAGTGTGTGGTCAGCCATCTGGATTGGAGTGGAGTCTCCCTCTGGTGGTGGCCAAGAGGTAGTGCAGGCTGTGAAAGTATATCACGGCTGGTCTTATATACGGTTTTATATATTCAAAGTCCCCTTTATTCCCTCTTACCCCCCAAGTTACGTGCCTCGGTTAGCTAGTCGCTGTGGGCGTGGCGTGTGGGTGGACCCGTGACGGGGATTATGCAACCTATTGTTACCATTAGTACCATTAGGCCAGAGCAAGAAGGCAGCCTGTACTGCTACAACCAAAGAATTGGGTGACAAGAATATGCATGCCTACAACCCGTAAAGCTAAGAGATTGATTTACCAATGATGCAGACATTATTAAAAATAAACAACAAAAACAAGAAAACAAGCTTTTATTAAGTGGCAGAACCTAAAAAGACAAGAGAGACACAAGATGCCACCAACAACATGTAAACAGCAACTAAACTAAAGGATTTGCTGGTTCTAAGTGCTTTTGAAACTCCCAAGATTAGGGAAAATGCTATCAGTTTAATAATAACTTTCTATTATTTCTATTATCTATGTGAGTTGTAGAGAAAGTGGGACTAAAAAGAAAGTAACTTGTTTTTTTTGACTAGGGAGAGAATTGGCATTACTCTGTACTCAGAGTTTGTTGTATATATACTGGATTTCTCATGCATCAAACTGTATATAAGCCAAACAATAAAAACTGAACCAGAGGATAAAAGAGCTTGTGAGGGATATAAAAAATAAGAAAAAATGTGATAGTATATCACAGGGGCGGACTGACAACTCATGGGGCCCCCGGGCAATACGGGATCATGGGGCCCCTGTGTCCTTGCCCAAACTCAAACAAGCTTATGAAAAAGGTACCAGGGGCATCTCATGGGGCCCCCTACTGACCCCGGGCCCTCAGGCAGTGCCCGGGTTTCCAAATGGTCAGTCCGCCCCTGGTATATCATTATCCTGACTGCTTTCAGCTACCCAGTTCCAAAATCAGTCTTTTGTTGTCTAATGTGTGACAATGTTGATTGTGGGAGTCAAACACAAGGGAGCTAGCAGCTGCAGTAGGGAATGTCAGTGCTTGGTCAGTCCCTACATATGCAGCTCTCATGAGCAGAGATTTTCTAGTACTCATTGACGTTTACTGGACATTGTTGCTGCTGCTAACTCACAGCTTAACCATGCTCAGAAGAGGATCTGACACTCACAGACTTGTCCCACATGCATTTATAAACTTAAATACCTCAGTACATTAAACAAAATTACAATTTCAAACGACTGCCATGGCAGACTGTAAGTAGATATTATTCTCTACTGCTGCAAGTGTCTAACATTTAAGTGAGGTTTGATTACAGGGTCTCATTAAACTAGGTTCACATCTTTCTCCTTTTCAAGTGTTTTTTAATGTTTTTTTTTCAATGTGCATTTTGCACATACATTGTATTCAGTAGAGATATATTATTCAACCAGTAAATGGCAGTGTTCATAAGTTTATAGCTGTGGCTATGATAAATTCTATGTCTTTTCTCTATAATAAAGTTCCTGTTTCCTGATAGCTGAAAAGCAGCAGATAAACAAATCTGGACTGTGCACTGTCTGTCCTGTAGGGTTTCTAAAAGGTTATGGGCCCAGACACCCAGTCATTGCCGACTACAGCAAAGAATTGCAAGATACGACAACAGACAGAAGATTGCAACAGAATAAATGAAAATGGCCAGTAACACAGTTTCAACAAAGCTTTCATTTGCAAACCAGAACTGCCAGTCTTGGAAAGATGAAAGATGAAAATGCTGCTAATAAGAGGAGGTACCTGTAAACGTATAAGTCAGGCCAGAACACCCTTCCTTCAGATGAGTGGATGCAGAAAGATCAGAAAGCTCAGAGCACAATCTCTCTTAGCACAGAAGATGATCAAATCATACAGTACAGTATATGTAAGTGTGAAACTGCTAAAAAATATGTGGGAGGGATTACAAAAAGGTAATCTCATTAATAAACTGTATTTATGCAGAAAGCTATACCAAACCAAGCTAGGATATGTTGAATATGCAGGATTATATAAGTCACACCTTGGAAATGGTTGAACGCAAGAGAGGTATAGCGGAAGAAATAAAAGATTTTCATGTTGCAGCACTAATACTTAGTGGTTTACCAGAAATTTATGAAATGCTAGTCAAAACACTTGATGCATGTCCAGATGAGGAACTGACATACTGGAATACGTTAAGGGCAATGTTATGAATGAATATAAGCGTAAAACAAAAATCATTAATGACGGTGCTTCTGTCTCAGAGTCTGCTTTTAGGAAAGAAAATAGGCATAAAAACAGTAACATGCAACAAGAAACATGTGAATGCTTTGTGTGCAAGAAACAAGGTAATTTAAAAGCAGATTGCAGAATCTGGAAAGCTAGAATGTAAAAACAAACTATACTACAAAAGGCTAAAAGTGCGAAGGAAGAAATTGATTTTTCTTCAGATAATGAATATGTTTTTCAATCCAAAAGTTGCAACTCATCTTTTTAGGAATGATGTGTTGATTCAGGAGCTGCAAGTCATATGATGAATGACAGAAATTTCTTTATTCACTTTGAGCAGAGTAAAACAGAAAAAAATCACCACAGCGAATGAGCTAATAATGGAATCAGAAGAAACTGGAGACAGTTTTCTTCACTGTCCTATTTGCTAGAGTGTCACCAGAAAGATACCTCTGAAATATGTCCTGTATGTCCCTGCTCTTGAAAGGAATCTTTTGTCAGTGAAGAAGTTCACAAAAAAGGCACTCGTGACTCTAATGAAGAGGGGATCGTCACTTGAAACGTGTCAGCCATTTGAGGGTCTTCTCATGCTTTGGGAGCTGACCTGGTGACATGATTGCTTTGGATAATAAAGTTAACTCTCAGGTAATGCACTAGGCCAGTGGTGGGCAACCTTTTTTTTCAACTGAGCCAAATCTCGCCAAAACCACGATTGAAATTTATTTTGAGAGCCACATTTTTAAAACTGAAAATACATCCCCCATATAGTAATTCATCCCCCATAGTAATTCATCCCCCATATAGTAATTCATCCCCCATAGTAATTCATCCCCCATATAGTAATTCATCCCCCATAGTAATTCATCCCCCATATAGTAATTCATCCCCCATATAGTAATTCATCCCCCATAGTAATTCATCCCCCATATAGTAATTCATCCCCCATATAGTAATTCATCCCCCATAGTAATTCATCCCCCATATAGTAATACATCCCCCATATAGTAATTCATCCCCCCTATAGTAATTCATCCCCCCTATAGTAATTCATCCCCCATAGTAATTCATCCCCCCTATAGTAATTCATCCCCCATAGTAATTCATCCCCCATAGTAATTCATCCCCCAAATAGTAATTCATCCCCCATATAGTAATTCATCCCCCCTATAGTAATTCATTCCCCATATTAATTCATCCCCCATATTAAGTCCCCAAGTCCCCCCTGTGTCAATTCACTTACCTTTGCTCCGTGCGTTCTTCTCGCCGTGTTCCCGTGCTGTTCTGGTCTTCAGGGCGGACTGTGAGAGGAGTTCGTCACGCTGCCCCGTCTACATCCTGGCTCCCCGCCTACATCCTGACAGCTGCAGAGTCCTGACTTTTGGGGCGGCCGCCCGAGAGGAGGGAGGGGAGCGGGCGCCCGGCACACAGAAGAGCCGCATTTAAGTTTGTAAAGAGCCGCATGTGGCTCGCGAGCCACGGCTTGCCGACCACTGCACTAGGCTGTTGCGCCCTCTGTTTTCTTGTTTTGCAAAAGGCCAGTGTTAGCAATGGTAGAAGCAGATCAGGCATAGGCAGTAGGCTGAATCTGGAATACAAGACAAGGTCAGGGCAGGTAGCAAACAAGCAGAGTCAGAAGCAAGCTGGGGTCAAGATCGGAGGTCAAACACAGGAGTCAGGATATACATGCACAGAAGCTGCAGACCAAACAGCAATAAGCCAGTGCAGTAGCCCGGTATAAATAGGCAGTTTGGCACTAGCCATGGTGACAAGTGCATGCCCGTTTGTGCGAGTGCGCACACGTACACTCACCCATGCACATATTTGTGCACATCTGCTCAGCCCGTTGCCATTCTGCACATGCACATAAGTTTGCACTGCGAAACTTCACCTGAACTATGGGCAAGCCTTCCCTGACATTGCCCCCTCCCTACGGGCAGCCTTCAGATGCCTTGCTGGCTCTTCTTCTGCGGATGGCTGTGAAAAAATAAATGCACAAATCAAGTCTGTTGCGTTCACATTTTGTACAGGTTCCCAGGAATTCTTGTCTCGACCATACCCTTTCCATTTGCTCAGACACTGTATTTGACCCCTTCTTCTCCTGCAGTCTAAAATGGCCTTAACTTCAAATTCCTCATCACCATTAATGATCACAGGTTCAGAAGGTCCTGATCTCTGGTTAGGAAAAGGATGTAGTATTTCAGGTTTCTTCAAAGATACATAGAACACTGGATGAATTTTAAAGGATTCTGGTAATGATGGGTCATAAGAAACATCGTTAATTTTTCTTCTTACCGGGAATGGACCCACAAACTTAGGTGCCAACTTTTCAGTTTTGTCATGGCTACCCGGTGCCCTGGCTGCAGGATTAGCTCTCCCCTTCTCCTCTTATCATATGCCTACTTACGACTTCCTGCAGCAATTTATTGTTGCGACTGAAGAAATCTAAAGTACTTTGGATGGCTTGAACATAGGATTCAGGAACAAGATCAGGCACAAAAGTAGGGTGAAAGCCATAATTCACGAAGAACGGAGACTGCTTGGTGGCTGAAGGAGTTGACAGGAGTTGTTAAAAGTGTATTTTCTACTAGCGGCAGAAGTGACGCCCAATCATCTTGTACAAAGGACGTAAAGCACTGGATGTACTGCTCCAAAGTTTGATTGGTCCCTTCTATTTACCCGTTAGTCTGCGGATGGTAAGCTGAAGATAGAGATAAGGATAAATAAATTCAATCCAAAAAATATAAACTTGCACTAATAAGAACCACAATAGATAACCAGTAATAATCAAAAATGAGGTGTAAAACATATAGCAGCTGAAAACAAAAACCCTGATACTAGGCAATCAACAATAAATACATAAAAGTGCAGCGCTTAAAAAGTTACAAATAATCATAAGAAAACGGTGAAAAATGTGTCCAAAAAATAGTCCATCCACAAATAAAAGAAAAGTCCCAGAGGCTTTTGATGAAACAAAAGAAATCCAAGGACAGTTGTCATGTCACCAACCACTACCACAGAAGGCTTAGTAGAAAGGCATGTCCCCCTGTAAAGAGTGGTCAATCGCGCTTTGTTAAACAATCCAGAAAGCCGGTCACTCGAATCCTCCTCCAGATCACCAAAACAGCAGATAAGGATCTCCCAAACAATGGACCTTAAATAGGGTAGCTAAACCATTAAGGATAAGGCTTTTGTGGTTCTGTATAAGAACATTAGATGGCGCCCCAATAGTCAGCTCAAGCAGGATGATTTAGTAATTGGTAAGTGTCAAAGATTTTTGATTGTCACCACAGGGTGGAGCTATGTTCCATTTTTTGCACACCTTTGATGGACTAATACATAATACATTTTAAATGCCATTTGATCTTCTGGCATTAGATGGCAATGTTCCCAGTTGATTAGAGACTGATTACTTCGCAGGTGTACTTCCTGCTTTACTCACCATGAGTGGCCAATCAAGTGCGATCCTCGGCCACTTGCGCAGTAGCGTGTGTGCGTGGCTCCACCCTACGTGTTTCGTCACAGGTAACATCAACAGGGGCACGCCCACACACTTAACCACGCTCCTTACATAGGAGCATGGTTACGTGTGTGGTCGTGCCCTTTGATGACGTTACCTGTGACAAAACGCATAGGATGGAGCCACGCACGCTTGCTACTGTGCATGCGCGAACGGCCAACAGCCATTTTGGAAATGGTAAAATTTTGATTTTTTTTGCCAATCAATGCCTAATGATGTTTGCTTACATGTGAGTGCAACCATACTTTAACTAGTAGCCGACCGCAGATAGCCAAATGAGGGCTGCACTGCGGCCGGCCAGTTCTGGGTGGACGTCATATGACGTCCCCCCAGAACGCGCTCTCCTGCGCGCCCCAGGGGGCGCGCACCCGCGATCTCCGTGATCGCTGTGTCCTACGGACACAGCTGATCACGTGATGTGGTAAAAGGCCAATCACAGCGGCCTTTTACCACGTGATCAGCGGTGTCCAATGACACGCTGATCAGAGGAAAATGCAAGTGCCGGTTCTCGGCTGCACTTTCCTCACGCTGTCAGATCGTGAGGAAAGTACTGCCGAGAACCGGCAGTTGTCAGAGTGGGGATCGGCACCAATCATCAGGGCACTGATGATCAGTGTATAAAAGATAGTTATTAAGAGATTATAAAATGATTTATCATGTCACCCAATATTTGGTCTCCATTCAGTAGCCAAAAGAGGCATTCAAAAAAAGGGGGATTTGTGAAAAGGAATTCACAAAGAAAGCGGCTACATTATGAACAGAACGTGACACTCAGAAAAAATTTCCAAAAATTATGCTTTATTACACATATATAAATATGACATATGGGCGTTCGCCCTGGTTTACCATCACCTCAGTATGAGACAATACACACAGACCTAAAACCATATAAAATGACATCAAGACCGGTCTAAATGCATGTGCAACAGAAAAAATGACTGCAGGAGTCTAATGTCCCTGTAGCACAAACACATAGGTGAACACTTCCCAAAAGAGGTGTATCCAAAAATTATACCATAGGCATACCATAATGTTAAATATTATAAGTAGAACAGTACCATTATGGTGAATACCAATCAGGGAATCCAAAAATTGTACTATGGAAAAATATCACATATATACAATGCAGCAAGCACAATAGGCGTCAAGAAGAGAACAACAAGCCTTAGGCCTGTATGGGGGGAGACATAAATGTCAAATATATGATGCAATTCATTCCTGTGCCGGCACAAGTGGTTGGGGCCCATTCATCTGTAATATAAACAGCTGTATCCTAGAGCTCTTGAATGAAATAATGCCCCATTTATTCCCAGGGTGGAAGAAAAGATGCAAAAAGCAGCACTCTGCTAGAAATGGTATCTTCACCACTATATGTGGACTACATACCACCTTTCGTAGGGAAAACAGGACATCTCCCAAAAGATCTTCTGCCCGTTGAGATATATATGGTATATCCTGTATTCTATACAAAGCACCCTGGGAATAAATGGGGCATTATTTCATTCAAGAGCTCTAGGATACAGCTGTTTATATTACAGATGAATGGGCCCCAACCACTTGTGCCGGCACAGGAATGAATTGCATCATATATTTGACATTTATGTCTCCCCCCATACAGGCCTAAGGCTTGTTGTTCTCTTCTTGACGCCTATTGTGCTTGCTGCATTGTATATATGTGATATTTTTCCATAGTACAATTTTTGGATTCCCTGATTGGGATTCACCATAATGGTACTGTTCTACTTATAATATTTAACATTATGGTATGCCTATGGTATAATTTTTGGATACACCTCTTTTGGGAAGTGTTCACCTATGTGTTTGTGCTACAGGGACATTAGACTCCTGCAGTCATTTTTTCTGTTGCACATGCATTTAGACCGGTCTTGATGTCATTTTATATGGTTTTAGGTCTGTGTGTATTGTCTCATACTGAGGTGATGGTAAACCAGGGCGAACGCCCATATGTCATATTTATATATGTGTAATAAAGCATAATTTTTGGAAATTTTTTCTGAGTGTCACGTTCTGTTCATAATGTAGCCGCTTTCTTTGTGAATTCCTTTTCACAAATCCCCCTTTTTTTGAATCACTGATGATCAGTGCCCTGATGATCGGTGCCCAGCAGTGCCGCCCGCAAGTTCCGCCCACCTGTGCCCAGCAGTGCGCCCACTAGCTCCGCCCACCTGTGCCCAGCAGTGCACCCACCTGTGCCCAGCAGTGCACCCACCTGTGCCACTCTGCAGTGCCACCTACCTGTGCCCAGAAGTGCCACCTACCTGTGCCCAACAGTGTCACCCACATGTGCCCACCCACCTGTGCCCACCAGTGCCACCCACCTGTGCCCACCCACCAGTGCTGCCCACCAGTGCCACCCACCAGTGCAGCCCAGCAGTGCTGCCAGTCAGTGCCACCAGTCAGTGCCCAGGGGTTGTGCCAGTCAGTGCCGCCAGTCAGTGCCCAGCAGTGATGCCAGTCAGTGCCGTCTATCAGTACCCATCATCAGTGTCACCTATCAGTGCCGCCTATCAGTGCTGCATATTAGTGCCGCCTCATTAGTGCTGTCTATCAGTGCCGCCTATTCGTGCCACCTCATTAGTACTGCCTATCAGTGCCCTTTAGTGCTGCCTATCAGTGCCCATCAGTGCCGCCTATCAGTGCCCATCAGTGCTGCCTCATCAACGCACATCAGCGAAGGAGAAAAAATACCTGTTTGAAAAATTTTATAATAGAAACAAAGAAACTTTTTTTTTTTTTTTCAAATTTTTTACACTTTTTTTATTTTTAGCGCAAAAAGTAAAGCGCCCAGTGGTGATTAAATACCACCAAAAGAAAGCTCTATTTGTGAGAAAAAAATGATCAAAATTTCATATGGGTACAATGTTGCATGACCGCACAATTGTCAATCAAAGTGCGGCAGCGCTGAAAGCTGAAAATTGGCCTGGTAAATAAGGGGGTATAAGTGCCTGGTAGGCAAGTGGTTAAATAAATGTTGTGATTATGGTTTTATGCTATGTGGAGCGCTCTTTCTTTACATGTTTTCCACTAAGTCCAAGCCTTATCCTGAATGGCTTAGCTACCCTAATTAAGGTCCATTGTTTGGAAGATCCTTATCTGCTGTTTTGGTGATCTGGAGGAGGATTCGAGTGACCGGCTTTCTGGATTGTTTAACAAAGCGCGATTGACCACTCTTTAACAGGGGGTCATGCCTTTCTGGTAAGCCTTCTGCAATAGTGATTGGTGACACAACTGTCCGTGGATTTCTTTTGTTTCATCACAGCCTCTGGGACTTTTCTTTTATTTTTGGATGGCCTATTTTTTTTATAAATTTTTCGCTGTTTTCTTATGATTATTTGTAACTTTTAAAGCGCTGCACTTTTATGTATCTATTGAAGATAGAGATAGTTCAATCTGTAAGTTTCCACATAGTGCCTTCCAAAATGGTGATGTAAATTGGACCCCATGGTCCGAGACGATGTTTGTGGGAACCGCATAGAGCCTGATGATTTCCTTAACAAACACCCGAGCTGTCTCCATTGCAGATGGTGTATTCATCAAGGGTAGGAAGTGGGACATCTTAGATAGCCAATCAACTACAACGAAGATGGCTGTACACCCCTCAGAGGGTGGCAACTCCACTATAGAGTCCATAGAGATCATTTTTCATGGTCTGTCTGGTATAGGCAAGGGTCTGAGCAAACCCCAAGCTTTATTTCGGGTACTCTTGCTTCCGGTACAGGTAGTATATGCACTTACATAGTCCTTGCAAGCCCTTTCCAAATCAGGCCACCAAAATGTGTGTTGCAACAATTCCACCATCTTGCGGATCCCGAAGTGGCCTGCCAAAGGGTGATCATGACAAAACCCCTAGACTATTACCCGAACACTTTCTGGGACAAAAATTTGGTCTCCTTTCTATAACAGTCCATCTTTCACCTGCAAAGTGACCCCGGAAGGATTAGGGGTGTCTGCAGGTTCCTGCTTCAGTTGTGACATGCGATCAGTCTGTAACAAAAGGAAGTTACCTGCTGGTAGGATGGTATCTGGTACTGGCGTGTCCTTCAGATCTTCAAACATACATGACAATACATCAGGCTTGATGTTTTTTGTCCTGAGCTGGTAGATTATATGGAAGGAGAACCTAGAAAAGAAGAGTGCCCATCGGGCCCGGTGAGGTCGCAGGCATTTTGCCGTTCTCAGATATTCAAGGTTCTTGTGGTCTGTATTGATTAGTATTGGGTGAGCTACCTCTTCTAAGAAATATCTCCATTCCTCTAGGGCTGCTTTATTTGCAAGGAGCTCACGATCTCCCACATCATAGTTTCTTTCTGTGAGGCAAGTTTCTATGAGAAGAATGCTACCGGATGGATCAAGTCCTTGAAGCCTTGGCGCTGGGACAGGACTGCCCTGTCTGTACATTCTGATACATCTAGGGTCTGGATGAACATGAGCAAAAGTAAGCAGCTTCTTTAGAGTCTCAAAGGCAGCTTGTGCCTCAGGGGTCCATCGGAAACAGATACTCTACTTGGTGAGCTGTGTAATGGAGGTAATAATGGCTGAGAAGTTCTTGATAAATCTGCGGTAAAAGTTAGCAAACCCCACAAACCGTTCAGCCTCTTTCTTATCTGTGGTTGCTGACCAATCCAGGACTGTGGAGACCTTTTCTGGATCCATTTCGGTTCCCTTGTAGAAATGATTAAGCTCAGGAACTCCGCTGCTCAAATCACATTTTTCAGGCTTGGCATAGAGTCCATGATGGCGAAGTCTGCAAAGAACACTATTAACATGTCCCTGGTGAACTACAAGAGAAATGGAAAATATTAGAATGTCGTCCAGATGCACAATTAAAAAGATAGCCAAGAAGTCTCTGAAGATGTCATTAATGAAGTGTTGGAATGTGGCTGGCACATTGCAGAGGCTGAATGGCATGACAAAGTACTCAAAGAAGCCAAAACAAGTTCGAAATGTGGTCTTCCATTCATCCCCTTCTCGGATAAGGACCAAGTTGTAGGCCCCCTCAAGTCCAGTTTGGTAAAAATAGTGGCAGACCTCAGTCTTTGGAAAAGTTCAGGTACCAAGGGAAGAGAATAGCAGTTCTTTACAGTGATTTTGTTTAAGTCCCAAAAATCCACACATGGCAGAAGGGAATGGTCTTTTTTTCCACAAAAATTATTCCTGCACCAGCTGGTGAAGTAGAGGGGTGGATGAATCCCTTCTTAAGATTTTCAAGGCCCTCAATTCACGTTTGGACAGTGGGAAGATGCACTAGAGGCTAGTTCCCTATCAGGTTCTCCGTGCCTGTGATCAACAACGGATGTCAGAGGGTGGATTTTATTGCTGATATTCAATCCAATAGACTTTGTAATTTGGCCATCACCATGCGCTGTCAATCACAGGCAAGGCAGACCTGATGGGGAACTGGTTTGTCAGAGTTCCCTCTTCAGGCTCCACCCATTCTACAACTCAGATTCGGAACTGTTGGTTGGGGAATGCTGAGACTAGTACCCCATCAGCTCCTCTTTGCCTGTAACTAACAGTGCATGGCAGGGAGTAGATTCCAAAACTGTGCTATGGATCTGTCCACTAGTGCCGGGACAAGCTCATCCAGCGCCCAGGGCAAAGATGCCAAAATTGCATCCCCTCGCTTCCCTTAGGGTTAGCAGTGATCTCGCTATCAATACTCCTGTCAGCCTTGTAAGAGAAGCAACTTGCCCAGGATGCCCCCATTGCTGCCGTAAACCATTGTGCACAGGGCTGTGCGCTGTTCATTGAAAGGAAAGCGGACTTGATAGAGAACTAGTCTCTCAGTTCCACACCAGACTCTCTCTACCCCTAGTACAAAACCCCTCAACCATGCTTCTATGGACTTAGTGAGGGAGGAGGTTGCATAATGAGGAAGGAGTCCAGTGTGGACAATGAATCGGGAGCAAAAACCATCATTTTCGGTGATGAGCTCTGACGAAATTCAAAAAGGTGTCTATGACTCCCATTATGAATTCCCCAGATGGTGTGAACAAGCTCTGATCCCTGGTTCACATATATGCGGCCGTGTGGGCCACGTTTTGCATGGACACGAGAGCCCATTCATTTGAATGGACTCCCCTACCCTGTGACACGCAGGGCAGAAGTCCCTACACTTCTTCCGAAAACGCAGCCGGCACGAGAACCTCAGGTTCCAGTACATTTGCGTTTTCCGGTGCGGGCGGCGTACCATTAGAATGGCACCCGCCCGCGGGTCTGCATTCCTCTGTGCAAGTGGTGGGGCAGCACTGATTTTCATGCAGATCTGCAGCGGCACCACCCGCACAGATGTGAACCTAGCTCAAGAGCTGGTGCACACCATAGAAACGCAGTCTAGATGTGTTCCGGATGCGTTCCTGCATGCGTGTTTTGACGTGTTCCAGTGCATTTTTTTTATGTGTTCCGATGCATTTTGATGCGTTCTGGTTCATTTTTTCCCTCTCTCTTTTTGTTCAATTTAAATAGGGACATGTGCAGGGGCGGACTGACTATTTGGAAATTCGGGCACTGCCCGAGGGCCCGGGATCAGTAGGGGGCCCCATGAGATGCCCCTGGTACCTTTTTCATAGGCTTTTTTGAGTTTGGGCAAGGACACAGGGGCCCCATGATCCCCTATTGCCCGGGGGCCCCATGAGTTGTCAGTCTGCCCCTGGACATGGGCATTTTAGTGCGTTTTTGATGCATTTTACCGCATTCCAGTACAGTTCTGTGCAGGAAAAATGCAGCCTGTTCTACTTTTTTTCCTACTTTATGTGTTTTGGATGCAGAACAGAAGCACACTGAAACGCATGTAGTATAAACCAGCCCTAAAAGATGACCAAACTTTGCACTGCAATATAAGATTTGTTTCAACATAAAGTATAAAATCATTATTAAAAACATTTAATAATTTTTCTTAAAAATGAAATTTAAAAAAGTAAATAAAAAACTATAAACAAAGAAATGAAAAAATAAATAAAAATCGCTGATAGAAATTTTCTATCTCCAAGACCAGGGGATACTGCAGAAATTTGATCGACTGGTAAAGAAATAAAATTGGCAAACCTTCCTGAGACAGCATGACGTGCACACCAGCCTGCTAACTCCACCTCTTCCATTCACACCTCACCTGTCACGCTGCCTGCACACTCCAGCTGTTAAGCCAGAGCAGTCACATGACGCAGCCTTGTGCTCGATCACGTGACGAGTATGTCAACAAGCAGGGAGCAGTTTCCGCGTTCCACGCCGGGCAGGATGTGCCCGTAGCTGGGCTCTCCCATTAACCGCTGACCTGTTCAAAGGAGACCGCCGTGCTGACAGATTGCCCGGTCTGAACAGGTATTGACTCGTTCGGTTTCGGTAGTCTTCGGGCTGCACGTGGACTGTAATGGCATCACACACATCTGTGTAGCATTCAATGGGAGCTCTGGTTAGGTCTGTTACCAATGTTGTTAGTATGGGGAGAGAAGGGCTGATCTCCACACTGAGGGAGTTCTCTGTGTTTTTTATTTATGTATTGATATGGTGATAGGTATTGACAGTGTCCAAAAGTGTGTGTTGAAGCAGAACCAGGGACAGACTGACCATTTGGAAACTCGGGCACTTCCCGAGGGCCCGGGGTCAGTAGGGGGCCCCATGAGATGCCCCTGGTACCTTTTTCATAGGCTTTTTTGAGTTTGGGTAAGGACACAGGGGCCCAGGGGTGGACTGACAACTCATGGGGCCCCCGGGCAAAAGGGGATCATGGGGCCCCTGTGTCCTTACCCAAACTCAAAAAAGCCTATGAAAATTGTACCAGGGTCATCTCATGGGGCCCCCTACTGACCCTGTGCCCTCGGGCAGTGCCCAAGTTTCTAAATGGAGGGGCCCCATGATTCCCTATTGCCCTGGGGCCCCATGAGTTGTCAGTCCGCCCCTGAGCAGAACTAATCCCTCTAATCCTTCATAGCCAATCAAGATGCCATCTCATCCTCGGTTTGGTCTGCAGTTGCCATGGTTGTGCACATGTGATCAATGTTGACAGCAGTAGTGATGAGCATGTATGCAAGGGGTGTGTGTGTACGTGTGGCTGTAGGGTGCGAATGCCTCCGGCACCTATGATTGGCTGATGGCTTCAACATCAGGACAGCTCAGGAGGGTTTGGACTCCTGTCTGCACACATCTAAGCTCATACCGAAATAGTATAAATACAGTCAGTGGCACTAGTCAGTGCCCAGCAGTTGTGCCAGTCAGTGCCACCTATTGGTGCTGTCTATCAGTACCCATCATCAGTGTCGCCTATCAATGACACCTCATTAGTGCTGCCTCATCAGTGCCCATCAGTGCTGCCTATCAGTGCCCATCAGTGCTGCCTCATCAACGCACATCAGTGCTGCCTATCAGTGCTGCCTCAACACAACTTCAGTGAAGGAGAAAAATTACCTGTTTGAAAAATTTTATAATCGAAACAAACTTTTTTTTTTCAAATTTGTTGCAATTGTTTTGTTTATAGCGCAAAAAGTAAAGCGCCCACTCTGTTGGCTGCTGACACAGCTGGGTTGCTATGGCAACTCACTCTAGTGCAAGCTGAGAGGAACATTTATAAACAAACTGCTCCAACTTGCTCATCTTCACTGGTGGTTGCCATCTTCAAACGTTTGTAGTTTTAAATCCTACAGCGAAGAGCTTTATATTGTGAGAATCACAAGACCCAGACCTACATTTTGATGCATAGGATGTCTCTGAAATATTAAAAATGAAGGCACGGTCGCAGTTTAAAAATGTCCCTTAAAATTTCAGGTGACTGGTGGGGATTCAATGAATGTCAATGGGCGGCGTGAGTTGCAAACAAATGGTCATATTGTGAAAACTATCAGGACTATGGCTTAGCCGTGGACATTTTTAGTGGCAGCAGGGATAGCTGAACGTTTGATATAAGATTTGTGTAGGTGGGCTTGAAAATGAGGGAGTGATGGCAGTTTAGAAATCATGTCCTGATTTTTCAGCTCACACTCTAGCTTTTGTCAGCTCCCGCTCTAGTTTTGAACATTCCGCCATTCATTCCTATGGGACCAATTTCACCACCAAAACGGCGATATTTCGTGAACCATTCGGCGAAACGTTCCACAAAGTAATAGCACACCAATCGGGAACAATCTGCACGAGAACCAAATGTTTCCAGAAAAAGGATTCTTCTTAGAGTGTAACAGGAGATTTATGTGACAGAAGTGTGACAAGATCATGCCAAAAAACTCTACCTAAGATAGGGTCTGGTCAGCGGAACCCACAGCTGTGTGAGGAACAGCCAGAGGGTACAGAGTGTGACCTGAGTACTGAGGGATGAAGCTACATACTGGAGTCATCACGGGCAACCCAGAGTGAGCTGATAGTGAGTCTCGGATGGAGCACTGCTACTGTGTTGTTGGGTCTGGTGAGAGGGCCTTGAAGCTACTTATTACCACTGTTAGTGACTGAGCCATTAGGAACTACCCTCCAGTTACTCCATAGATTTAATACTGCCTGCAAGCCTTATTGACTGCCTTAACCATTTCAATACCGGGCAATTTTACACCTTCCTGCCCAGGCCATTTTTCAGGTTTCAGCGCTCTCACACTTTGAATGACAATTGCGCGGTCATACAACATTGTACCCAAACTAACATTTTATCATTTTCTTCACACAACTAGAGCTTTCTTTTGGTGGTATTTAATCACCGCTGGGGTTTTTATTTTTTGCTAAATTAACAAAAAAAGACCAAAAATTTTGAAAAAAACCCACATTTTTCTTTGTTTCTGTTATAAAAGTTTACAAATAAATAATTGTTCTTCATAAATTTAGGCCGAGATGTATTCTGCTACATGTCTTTGGTGAAAATAACCCAAATTAGGATGTATTGTTTAGTTTGTAGGAAGGTTATAGAGTTCACAAACTATGGTATAGATCTGAATATTGATCAATCCTGAAGTACTGACAGCCAATCTAATTTCTAGAGGTCCAAGAATGTCAGAATAGTACAGATATCCCCAAATGACCCCTTTTTGCAGAGTAGACAGTCCGACGTACTTCATAAGAGGCATGGCGAGTTTTTTGAAGTTGTATTTTTTTTGTCATAATTTTTCGGAAAATTAAAAAATCTATTTTCACTATTTTTTTTTTTTACATACTGTCACCAGTGCAGTACAGCGTCATCATATAACTGGCATGGCGGTGAACAGGGACACTGACTGGTGACAGTATGAAAAAAAAATATATATATATTTTTTTTAATTTTTTTTATTTTTAATTTTTTATTAAATTTTTTTTATTTTTTTTTAAGATTTTTTTTTCATATTTTACTATGACCAAAGTAGTACAATGTTACCATAGTAACATTGTACTACTTTGGGGAAGTGATCAGTATTTTTTTTTTTTTTTTTTTACACAATTTGCTTATAGCAAAGAATTACTTTGCTATAAGCAAGCATTTACCTGAATGAAATCGATTCATTCAGCTTTTTTTTTTTTTTTTTTTTGTGCTTAGCTGTGATTTGGTCACAGCTAATCACATGACATGTGCATGTGATTAGCTGTGACCATTCACAGCTAGGCACTAGTATACAATAGATGGCATGAATGAAGCCATCCATTGTATACAACTGTCATGTGACCTGCTGTGATTGGTCACAGCAGGTCACATGGTACTTGCAACGGGGGCCGGTACTCAGATCTGTCATCGGCCGTGTCTGAGGTACGCGGCCGGTGACAGATCGCGCTCCTGCGCCGCTCTGCATTAGCGCAAACTGCGCATGTGCGGGAGCATGCCAAATGGCGTGCACCCGGAATACAGCAGCACATTTGAAGCCGCCAAACGGCCATTGGCCGGGCGGCTAATGGTTAACCACTTCCAGTCCGGACACTTTTACCCCCTTCCTGTCCAGGGCAATTTTCAGCTTTCAGCGCTATCACACTTTGACAATTGCGCGGTCATGCAACACTGTACCCATATGAATTTTTTACTATTTTTTTGAGACAGATAAAGCTTTATTTTGGTGGTATTTATTCACCGCTGGGATTTTAATTTTTTTTGCCATGTAAATGAAAACGTCCAAAAATTTTGAAAAAAAGTTTTTCTTTAAAAATTTTGCAAATAAATAATCTTTCATCATAAATCTTGGCTGAAATGTATTCCGTTATCTTTTTAGTAATAAAAAAATAAGCCAAATTAGTTTATAACCAAAAATTATAATTTTTTAACTTTTTTTTACATTTTTATTTTTTTTTAATATTATTTGTGTTTTTTTTTGTTTGTTTTTTTTACATACTGTCACCCTAGCAGTACAGTGTCACCATGGTGACACTGTACTACTTGTGGGGGGTGATGAAGATTTTTTTTTATTTTTTACAGTGATTGCTTTTACACCCATATAGGGTGTAAAAGCAATCATTTCTCTTTCTCTCTGTCTGCATTCTTGCAGCCATTGAGAACTACTGAGTGAGCTGTGATTAGTCACAGCTTGTCACATGGTACAAGGCTGTTGTGAATAGCCTTGTACCATGTGACCTCTGTGATCATTCACAGATTTCACACGTAGTAAGCAATGATGTCACAAGTGACATCTTGTTTACTACTTTGCATGTGATCGCTGATTGGCCAATCAGCGATCACATGATCAGGACCTCGTACAGAGGTCCCGTCTGACGATCGGTGTTTCACTGTGTCCGGAGGACACAGCGGGCACCAGATAGTGGTGCTGCGCGCACAGCTAGAAATGGCGGGTGCCATTTATGAACGGCAACCCGCCCCTGGAGTGCCACCGTCCTGCCGTTTATAAACAGCAGGCGGACGGCAAGTGGTTAACATGTGCGAACAGGCTCCAACGTTTGGCTGGCTGAAGAGTAAGAACTAAAGACTGCCCCCAACAGTTGCTGCCTTTAGGCCATGTTTTTTTTTTTTTTTTTATTTGTTAGAGGTACCTGCATCCAAGCCAATCCCTCAGAGTGCTCTCAAACCTATTGTAGTGCTATCATGTATATTGAGTTTACCGTCTACTAATATTGTTTATTGCTGATTTACTACCTTCCCCCTCTGATTCTAGGTAAGGGTATAAAATCTCATTTTTGCCAATTTAGCATAGTTATTACTCTGTCTGCTCATTTATGTTCAAATTTCCATTTATTCTAACCCATATCAAATTAACCCCTTTCCCGCCACCCTATAGCAGATATACTGCTACAGGGTGGCAGGGATGTGCAAAATCGTGTATATATACGTGATTTTGCATTACAGGGTAGGGGACGCTCGCCGCTATTCGCGGCCCTGGCTGTCAGTCACTGGCACCCGGTGATCGAGCAGGATTACCGATGGAGGGAGAGAACTGTAAGTTAACAAAACAGTTCTCTCCCCTGTCAGCTCCTGTACCCTGCTATGCATGGCTTTGCATAGCAGAGTCATGCATAGCAGTCTACTTACAGTGAAGCGCACACACCGCACACTGTAAAACAGCACACAGTTAACCGTTTGATCGCCCCCACATGTTAACCCCTTCCTGCCCAGTGCCATTAGTACAGTGTCAGTGTTTATTAGCACTGATCATGGTATTGGTGTCACTGGGGATGTCATTGATACCAAGTCAGTTCTCCCCAGTGTCAGAATGCCCGCCACAGTCCCGCTATAAATCCCAGTATATATACCGCCATTTGTAAGCGCTATAACTTTCACGTAAACCAATTAATTTACACGGATTGGTATTTTTTTCAGCAAAGACATGTAGCAGAATACTGAATAAATAAGTATGTGTTTAGAAAATCTACAGTGAGACACAAAATATTGCACTAGGTGCAAAAAATTAAATAAAAATATAAGTGAAAAACTGTTAAAAATAAATGATATATATATAAATACTAATAAATATAAATATCAATGTCATAAAATCCCTTGCTGCCACTATGTGAAATAACAAATGCAAACAAAGAACACAGTGATAGTGAAAAAAGTGGCGCACACACTTATCAGTGATAAACTAATAATGATAATGCTAAATAACATATCTAATCCAAACAATACGCCAAAAAAAATCATTAATGTGTAGGAAAGAACTGTCCAAAGTTCAAATGCAGCTCCACATATCCTAAAGTCCACCACGTGATCAAAAAAACAGTGGTCACAGTGCGCCCCCATGTGCACTTACCAGTGCTCCATTGTCCTCTACTTTAGTAGGTGAAACAGAGGGCTTTAACCGGTAAGCGTTATATTCTCACGTTAGTACAGGAGGTGAAAGGAGTCTGCAATATTTACTTATTCAGCCACCTGGACCCAAGGATCTCACAAGGTATCCGATGACACTCCATTTGCAACCATGTTATGTAAAATGGAAAAGGAACAAGGCCCGCTCCAATTGTATAGTAAAAAAAGGAATAGTTTATTCATATACTTATTTTTTAATAAGTTTATTTCTATTGTTTTTTACATATAATAAAATCATGACCTTTATTTTTATTCACTTGTATATAATTTTAAAATTGTCATTTGTCCTATCTTATTAATAATGTGTTGTATTGCCCATTTCTATTGATACATGGAGTCTATTTCTGCCATTGGTTGGCATCACATTCTGTGGGGTGTGCGCTGACAAATAAGGAGTAATTAGCTGTCTGGTGACTCCAATTACCTCTTTCTTATTTGAGAGTGAAGCCGCACTGCACCGTCACCCCTATGACTAAGTCTGAAATGACGAAACGCGTCGGGGTGTGACGGTTCGGCAACTGGAAGTGACACAGTACCGTAACCGGAAGTGACACGACGGCGTCAGAAGCGGTTGTTCCGGGGGTGGTGAGAGCACCTAAATGGTCTCTGCTTTCCACACTGCATTTGGGCTTGTTTCATTTGTTCACATTGTGAGTGCGATTTTAAAGAGCAATAAAGCATTTGGTATATTTTTACTAAACCATTGGAGCGGGCCTTGTTCCTTTTCTATTTTACATAACATGCTTGCAAATGGATACCTTGTGAGATCCTTGGGTCAAAGTGGCTGAATAAGTGAATATTGGGGACTCCTTTTATCTCCTGTACTAATGTTAGTATATAACACTTACCAATTAAAGCCCTCTGTTTCACCTGCTAAAGTAGAGGACAATAGAGCACTGGTGAGTGCACATCCGAGTGGGGGCGCACTGTGACCACTGTTTTTTTACCAATGTGTTTTTTGATCATGTGGTAGACTTTACGATATGTGGAGCTGCATATGAACTTTGGACAGTTTTTTCCTACACATTAATGATTTTTGGGGGATTCTTTTGGCATATTTGGATTAGATATGTTATTTAACATTATCATTATTAGTTTATCACTGATAAGTGTGTGCTTCACTTTTTTCACTATCACTGTATTCTTTGTTTGCATGTAGCAGAATACATTTTGGCCTAAATTTTTATGATTAAATTTGATTTTTAAAATTTTTTTACTGGACATGTTTAATAGCAAAAAGTCAAAAATATTGTTTTTTTTTTTTCTCAAAATTGTCTTTTTTTTTTTTCATAGTGCAAAAAATAAATAACGCACACGCGATCAAATAACATCGAAAAAAGCTCTATTTGTGGGGGGAAAAAAGTACATAAATTTCATTGGTGTGCAGCGTTCCATGACCGCGCAATTGTCAGTTAAAATAACGCAGTGCCACAAGTCAAAAGTGGCATGATCAGGAAGGGGGGTAAATCCTCTGGAGGGCAAGAGGTTAATAGCATTTACCACTAAACGGGTGTATGTCCAGGGGTGGACTGACCATTTGGAAACTCGGGCACTGCCCGGGGTCAGTAGGGGGCCCCATGAGATGCCCCTGGTACCTTTTTCATAGGCTTTTTTGAGTTTGGGCAAGGACACAGGGACCCCATGATCCCCTATTGCCCGGGTGCCCCATGAGTTATCAGTCCGCCCCTGTGTATGTGTAACAGACCACCTGACAGCACCTCTATCAGTCCCCTGATAGAGCCTCCCCAGAGTGCGGAGTCTAAGTACCGGAACACTTGTTCACCAGGGCCCCTGATGGTGGGGATGGACTTGGAGTGCTCCGGGACCAGGTCGCAGCTACCGGGTATCTCTACCAGAGGTAGAGGAGTCTGCCAGAGGCTCCTGAGGGTTAAGAGTCTGATGTGAGGGAGCCCGGGGATCCCTGAGGGACTGATGGATGGATGAGCAAGATCAGAGTCAAATAGGCCGTGTCGGTAACTAGCGGGTCGGTGCGGTACAAGACTGTAGGCAAGGGATAGTCGGGTCACACGCAGGGTCAATACCAGAAGATCAGATCTATAAGGGAGCATCCAGGAGCAGAGTCAGACAAGCCAAGGGGTCAGGACAGGAGAAGGCAACAAGGTCAGACAATCCAGATCAGAGTACTCACAACAAAGGCAACAGGATACGCAAAGACCATTCGGCAACAAGTGTCGGTGCAGGGCTGGTTTAAATAGCCCGCGCTGCACCTGACAGGCGCAGCCTAGGTCCTAGTGCCTGCCCCGTACTGTCATAGACGACGGGTGCGCCTGGGTCCTAGTGCCGTGCTGCCTGCATGTCTTGACAGACACCTACGCATGTGTAGACTCATGCGTTGCGATGGTCCCTGACAGTATGTCTATTTACTGGTAGTAACCCACAGCTTGGTTAATGGTATCTTACACTTTGTGTATTTATTTTTTTTTTAACAGTTGCATTTATTGAAATCGTACTAAAGTATAAACAAACCAAGGTACATGAGAACAATCAAGCTTGTGGCATACAGTAGATACACAATATTCATAAACTTCCAATGCTGAAAATCATACAGATTCAATCTGTCATCCTGAGCCAAGTCAAGAAAAGCATACATCGTATAATTTAGATGACCATTACCCACCAGATGAGAGTTGAGAAAAAGATCTTAGGGTGTGAGCTGGAGCATAAAACGAAAAAAGTGGATAGGACAAGATGGGGAAGGGGAGGGAAGGGGGGGGGGGGGAGTGTAAAGAAGAAAGGCAGATCACAAACATTAGCCAGTCAGACAAATAATACAAACTTGACACGCCCGCAAGGTAAAAACCACCAAGTATTATACCGTAAGGCCGTGTGCGTCAACCCACCCAGCCCATATTCTATCAAATTTAGCTGGACAGTTACGACTCATATAAGTAAGTTTATACAAAGGAAGCGCACTGTAGATTGCCGGCTTTCAGCCCGAGATTGTCGGCGGGGTAGACAGTTTCCATTTCAACAAACTTTCTCTTGTAGCATAATAGAGAGAATAGAAGACCAACAATTTATTATGCTTAGACATCTCCATGAGGTCCAGAAGAACCAACAACATAATCAGCGGATCCATGGGAATAGACAGTTTACCAACAGCGTTAATAGTATCTAGTACCCCGGCCCAAAAGGGATGTTGGTATGTACATTCCCAAGACATATGGTGAAACGTGCCTACCGCCATATCACAACGAGGACATGTTGCCGATCTATCAGGATATATCGCAGCCAATTGCCGAGGTGTGTAATATATTCTATCTATAAATTTTAGCTGTATGAAGTGGCCCCTGGCTGAGATCATGGTAGGGGAGGCACTGTAAAAGACAATCCTCCCAATCATCCTCTGACAGAGATAGGAGGTCTGTGTGCCATTTATCGTAAAGCAACTGCATTCTAGTGCTAGATAGGGGTAGCAGAAAGGAATGAAGAGAGGATAACGGTTTAGGCAAGTCTTCCATTAACAACAAATTTTCTAAAGGGTTAGTCTGGATGGTAGGGGGAGAAGGAAATTGAGCGGCAACCGCATATCGCAATTGTAAAAACCGGAAGAACATCCGGTTAGGCAGGCCATGATTGTGTTTTGAGTTCACCAAAGGAGAGCAGTACGCCACAAGGCATAATATGGTGCAATGTTGTAATGCCATACCAAGTCCACACCACAGGATCCAGTATCCTGTGCAGATGGGGGAGGGCAGGATTGCCCCAGAGCAACATGTGAGGGCAGTAGGAGTTATTTACACTAAATTGAACTCTAGCTTGTCTCCACAACCTCAGAGTCACCAGCATGGGAAGAGTGATGGCCAAGTTGGATTTTGGGATTTGTACTGGCGTATGCCGAAAAAAGATTGATAAACTTAGGTAGAAGTATCATTTTAAAAAAATTAGTGCCAATAGGAAGGGAAGACCAAGCAGTACATTTAGTCTGCAACTGTTGCAGGAGGGGATGAAGATTGTCCGCTAGGTACTTCGTCAAGTCACGCTGCACCATCACACCCAAGTATTTAAATTGAGAGACCGATCTAATAGGGGTGAAGGAAATGTCAGGCAAGGGTCCTGGCACAAGAGGAAACAATATTGATTCCCAATTTATGCATATCCCGGATTATCTACCGAAGTGATCGATAAGACTCAGCGCCACTCTAGGAGAAAAATTACATTTCTTCAAATATAAGAGAGTGTTGTCCGCATACAGGGAAAATCTATCTTCCCGGTCACCCACCGGTAGCCCATGCAAGGAATTGGAAGAGCGGATCAGGCAGGCCTAAGGGGGGGAAAGGATATTATTAGTATCTACTCTCGCAAGTGGCACACTATACAGGCATCTGATCCAAGAAATTAAATTGGGGCCAAATCCGAAGCGTGGCAGAATCTCCCATAGATATTTCCACTCGACTGAATCAAAGGCCTTTTCAGCGTCCAGGGACAGTACCACTCCAGGGTCGTCGCTGTCACAAGCCGCATAAATGTGGGTGAATAGTCTTCGTATGTTGATTTCAGTGCCCTTACCCGGCATAAAACCAGTCTGGTCATGGTGTACCACCGTAGAGATAACCGAGCACAGTCTCCTAGCAAGCACCTTAGCGAGTATTTTCGTATCAGTGTTCAAAAGGGAGATTGGTCGATAGGAGGAGCAGTGGGTCAGGTACTTCCCTGGCTACGAAATCACCACCATCACCTCTTGGAGCATATCAGAAGGCAAGGATCCTATTTCAAGTAGTGCGTTAAAAAGTGTTTGAAAGCAGGGAGTCATTTGTTCAATGTATATTTTATAGAATGCAATTGGAAAGCCATCCGGACCCGGCGTTTTTCCAGATTGGAGAGCGGCAATTGCCTGCTGGATCTTCTCCAAGGACATCGGTGCCTCCCACTGTTCCTTCTGGACCAGGGAGAGAGATGGCAGGTCAACATGATCCAAATAACGGGAAAAATCCTGTGGCGTGAAGGAAGCTTAGGAGGAGTATAAACTCATGTAATAGTCAGAGCTTGAGATTGGATCAGGGATCCTGGAACCATCCTCAGCCTGTATAAGGGCAATATTGTTCCCTAGCCAACCAAGCCAATAGGCGGCCTGCTTTATCTCCCTGTTCAAAAATACTCTGTTTTTGATGGAGCATCGCCTTCCTGGAAGCCTCCATGCATAACAGTAAAGCTTCCCTAGTAGCTAGTTGTAAGTCGTGTTGAATAACAGGATCCGGGTTGAGCACATAATTGGATTCAGCTTCCTGCACCCTCTGGTCCACCAAGTCCACTTCTGCCCACCGTCTAACCTGCAGCCCCCCAATCGGGGTCCGATACTGTCCTCTAAGGGTAGCCATACAAGCCTCCAAGGTAGTAGTAGGCGCTGCAGTATTCTCATTGGAGTCTCAATATTGCTCCAGTGCCTTCTCTATAGGAGTTCTACGTCAGGATCAGTAATCCAATACTGAGATAACCTCCAGGATTTTTTCCCCCTGGGCATCAGTATTACTTAAGCTAAGAAGAATAATACTTAAGCTAAGAAGAAGTGGAGCGTGATCTGAAATCCTTCTTGGAAGGATGTCAATCTCCAAAACCCTCGCTAAAAGTGCAGGTGTAACATAACAAAGATCAATTCTAGACATTGTTCTGTGTGATGCCGAGTAACAGGTATAGGCCCTGGTCTCAGGATTTTTCCACCTCCATACATCCGTGAACTGGTAAAGCCCCGCCCACTTGGCCAACTCCGACTCCCTGGTGGCATCAGGATATAATTTGTCAACACTAGGGTCCAGAGTAAGATTAATATCACCAGCAAGAAGAACATGGGATGTGGGATATGAGGCCAGGAGCGGTGCCAAGGCAGCCAATGAGTGCGCGGAAGCAGGAGGCTGAAAATAGAGCCCAACAACTACCATTTCAAAGCAGTCAAAAATGGAGGTAAAGAAAACGGGAGAAATTGCAAATGGACTATAAAGGCACAGAAATTTCAAACAATATTAGTAAAATCATTTGTACTTTATTATGACAATGAGTCATGAAAAAACATCTTGCAGTTTAAAAGAGATCATTATATACTGTCCCCGCAGACAATGTCCCACAACCCACCATATTACAAGGAACACACTAGTGATGAGGGATACAAGAACCACCAGAAGGATCCTATGGGGGGGGTGAGAGACATTAAGCTGCAGGAAGAATGGCCCAACATGTTTCGGGACCAATGATTGCTTCTTCAGGGATTTAGTAGTAAAATCTAGAAAATATATACATATATTGAATATATCAAATTATAACATGTAAATACTAGACAAGGGAGAGGTCATACAATAATATAATATCAATATGCACCATGCAGCAGCAGAACCCTCCATACATAAGGGGTAGGCCTCCTCTGTGTTTCCACAAGGCAAGGGGTCATACAGAAGGCCAGATATGAGGGCGCAACAATGGCCGACAGTCCATAGCCCCAATGGTCTAGACCAACCAGTAAAGAGAGAAAGAAGTATGTACTAGGACTCAAAACAAAGAGTACAACAGCATATATATATATACGTGTGTGTAAATTCCGAATATTTTCTTGAACTAAGCCATCCCAATGATAGTAATACTAGTTAACTGAATATTACCTTTAACAGAAGTTAAGTCAAAGGTCAAATTTTCTTGCAGGAAACTGGTCCTCTCCTCATCCTAAGCAAAAGATGTAGATAGGAAAGGGGGATGCCCTCTAATATCTAAGAGCTGAAAAAACAGGGAGATATCACCGTCAGGCAGATAGAAGCACCCCCTACACCTGGGCCAGTCCATCAAAAACTTAGGGGGTACTGGAAAGTAGGCCCAGCCTTCTAATGGAATAGGCTAATAGGAGTCACCATCTTGGCATTTGAGGAATAATAAATATGGGCATGTATTCTCTGATTAAACTGACGTATAGTCCAGGTATTTGACAAGAGTGTCATCTGCAAAGATGTAACGCTCCCAGCCTCCAAGGTATAGGTTAGCATAGGCTGGAGCACAACACGTACCCATAGCTACTCCTTTTATTTGAAGATAGTACAGATCCATAAATGTAAACCAATTGTGAGTCAGTATATAATACAATAGATCCACAATAAATTTACCTATTGCCCACTGAGTACGGTCCTGTTCCATCAAGAAGGATCGTACTATGTCAATCCGACGTGTATGTGGTATACTTGGATACAAAGCTTCAACATCTATGGTAACCAGTATAGCATCCGAAGGTATAGAAAGACCATCCACATGTTTAAGTCAAGAGTATCCTTAACAAAGGAAGAAAGACGTGTAGCATTAAACATCAAGAAAAAATCCACAAGCTTACTAGCATTCTCTGTTAAGGAGCCTATTCCAGAGACAATGGGTCTCCCTGGTGGAGCAGATGGATTTTTATGGATTTTAGGTAAAGGGTAAAAGTAGCTTCTCTAGGGTGTGAAACATCCAAAAAATTATAAGTGTCCTTGTCAATGAGGCCCTCAAAGAAGGCTCCATTGAAAAGGTCCTTAAATTCCACAGAAAATCGTTGTATCTTCCATGCTGGGATGCGTTTGTACCATTGGGAGTTATTTAAAACGGCAAGGCACATATACTTATATTGATCTGTAGACATAACAACGTTTCTCCCTTTGTCAGATGGTTTAATAACCAAACTGGTTCTATTTTTAAGATGGTTCAAAGCTTCCTTCTGTATAGGAGTAATGTTGGTATCTAAAGTTGTAGGGGTTAAACGTTTGACATCATTGATAGTTGCCATCAAGAATGTCCAAATACGTGGATTAGTCTTAAGTTCAGGGAACTTAGTAGACTTCGGTTTAGAAGACGGAAAATGGTCAGGACAGGTGGCACTGGACGTTGGATTATCTGGTTCCCTTTTATCAACAAATAACATCAAGTCTCGAAGGATTCTAAAATCCTGTATGGTAAAATGTTTCATGCGTTCCATAAGATCCTTTTCCTGTTTGTTTCTGATATGATCCGTGTCGAAGACATATCTGTATGTGAGTTTCCTTGCGAACAGATATAAATCCTTAATAGTTTCATACTTGTCAATTCTAGCAGTAGGGCAAAAACCTTACCCCATACTTAGGACAGCTAATTCATGTTTAGAAAGATGTTCAGTAGTTAAATCAATTACATTTAGTTGTTTGTTATTGGCATATTGCGGAACGATCTCTGATCTGTTAAGGGGGTCGTACGTATCATGTAAGTGTCGAGAGTACTTTGCTTGTCCCCTTGATTGTATTGATTTGGCAATAAAAAATAATTTGTGCTGTGACCTAGTGTGTCCTGTGAACAGATTGTTTAGTGTTGGTGTTTTTATTGGATAAAGTTAGTGTAGCTTGTGAAGCAGAAATGGGTGCCATAATATTGAGGGCCTGTGTGGCCGTAGGGGCCCTATAGATTGAAATACAAATTAAATAAATACTTGTGAGCCACTAGAAGTTTTTCTTACTCTCAAAACAATTAATTACGTGCATAAAAAGTAATATGAATAATATATATGTGAACAACTAAAGTATTAATAATTAATTAATTACGTGCTTAAATAAATTATATAAAATGTTATATTATATTAGATCGCCAGGTACTTATTACACCCTCTCCAGGTGTATATGTGTTAACTTTAAATATCAATATTGTACCGCGCTCCAATATATACAACTATGAGTGATGTTATAAATTTTTTTGTGATATTGTAAATTGCTGAGTGTATCACCAATAATTCGATACTTAACTAAATCAATTATACTTCAATCCATAATTAATATAAATAATAAATATATAAAAAAAAAAAAAACCCAATTAATTAAAAAATAAAAGTGCAAAAAAAATATATATATTGTTGAAAAAAATTGTATATAAAGAATATATATAAGTATGGGAATAACAGTTCAGTTCATAAGAATAGAGATGGTATTGTAGTTCAATCTAATCTGTGTGATGAGTCAGTGTTCACGGAGTGAACCTCTCTCTCCTTTCTCCTCTCCTCTCTCCTCAACACAGCCTTCTCAATAGGACTTTCTCCACTGGCTGCTTGGCTTATTCCTCCATATACGATACATACAGAGAAGGGAAAAGGAACATAGTGTCTTATCCGAGATAATGGTTGTTTATTAAACTTTGATCTCCCACTCACATGGTATAAACAAATATAGCGCTTTGTATAAAATGTATCCAGATCCTACTACAAACAGCCTTGCAGGTGTGTTTGTCTTCATTGAGTATACTCGCCGTTCCTCTGTGGATGCGTGATGACGTCACCGCCCCTCCCCTACGCGTTACGCTACAGGGACTCGTAGCTTCCTCTGGGGGATGTAACTACATCCCCCCAGAGGAAGCTACGAGTCCCTGTAGCGTAACGCGTAGGGGAGGGGCGGTGACGTCATCACGCATCCACAGAGGAACGGCGAGTATACTCAATGAAGACAAACACACCTGCAAGGCTGTTTGTAGTAGGATCTGGATACATTTTATACAAAGCGCTACATTTGTTTATACCATGTGAGTGGGAGATCAAAGTTTAATAAACAACCATTATCTCGGATAAGACACTATGTTCCTTTTCCCTTCTCTGTATGTATCGTATATGGAGGAATAAGCCAAGCAGCCAGTGGAGAAAGTCCTATTGAGAAGGCTGTGTTGAGAGGAGAAAGGAGAGAGAGGTTCACTCCGTGAACACTGACTCATCACACAGATTAGATTGAACTACAATACCATCTCTATTCTTATGAACTGAACTGTTATTCCCATACTTATATATATTCTTTATATACAATTTTTTTCAACAATATATATATTTTTTTTGCACTTTTATTTTTTAATTAATTGTTTTTTTTTTTTTTATATATATTTATTATTTATATTAATTATGGATTGAAGTATAATTGATTTAGTTAAGTATCGAATTATTGGTGATACACTCAGCAATTTACAATATCACAAAAAAATTTATAACATCACTCATAGTTGTATATATTGAGGCCCTATAGATTGATGCATTCATTAGAGTGGTTCCTGATATCAGTGAATGTTGTGCATGGGAAGGAAGTGTGCCTATCTCAGACATAGAATTAGGGAAAATATTAGGGCGTTTTTTAGTCGAATTGGATTGGTGAGTGAGATTACCCCCCATATATTGACGTTTTCGTGGTCCACTAGATGGATTGGATAATGATACCAAACTGTGTGATCTAAGTGATTGTAATTGAAAAGGAAGAGAGAGAGGAGTCTGACTCCATCTCGTCATCCTGGGGATGATTTCCATAAATCATTCGGGCAGTCTTATTTCTAGGGGTGCCTCTATAATTGGGAAGAGGTATTTTCCATATATAGGCAAAACCCTCCCCAAAGGCAGCTCGATCTTTGAAAATTTTGTCTTGTTTTTTGGTGATAATATCCTTATTGATTTTAGCTAGATAATCCTTCAGTTGCTGCCATTTGAAATCATAAAAATAATTATTTTTGATTGCTTCGTGTTGTCAATGGAGTGACAAAAGTTCCTGATCTACTGTATTCATTTCAGTTTTGTAATGTGAAACCCATAGAGTCATGCAATAGAGAAACTGCAAGATGTTTTTTCATGAGTCATTGTCATAATAAAGTACAAATGATTTTACTAATATGTGTTTGAAATTTCTGTGCCTTTAAAGTCCATTTGCAATTTCTCCCGTTTTCTTTCCCTCCATTTTTGACGGGTATAATTAGGACGTTGCACTAAAATATTATTTTTTTGGGAGTGATCTGACACCCGGATACACTCCATTCTTCTCCTCTTTTGTACCATTTCAAAGCAGTTCATCATCGCATGAATCATAACATATTTGCACTCAGGATCCAGCCTGAAATGGAGAAGAATGAATGGCAACGATTTGTGTATAAGGACACTGACACCTCGAGCATAAGAAGATTATGTGGCATTATAATGACCAACCCAAGCTCTTGTTAGGCCCAGTACCCTGTGGCCCGTTAGGTGGGTTTCTTGCAAAATACAAATATGTGTAGTATAGGATTTTAGAAATTGGAAGACCAAGGAGCGTTTCACGGGAGAGTTGAGGCCCCGCACATTCCAGGAGATACATTTCAAATCAGGGTGCCATAATACAAGTATTTGAAAACAAAGTTGTGACCACTCAGGCTGAATCTCGGGCAGAAAACCTAGAACTGTAAAATAGTCATCCGAAGAACCTGTATATTAGCTTGATACCATACACAGATTGAACCACAGTAGAAATCAAATGTACCTTGCAACAGAGAAAAAGGACTAAAAACTCCCAAAAAACACAGTTTATACATAGCTGACAGCTGCTGCATGTGTTAATGATGGTGATAGTCTGTTCAGACCAGCTTGGTCCAAGTAAGTTGTAAAGTTTTCTAAAACCTGGAGTAAGGCTTTAAAGCCGAGCTAAACCTACTTTCCTTAACCAGTTCTTGTACGGTGTCGGCATCTTCTTCTGTGTCTACTGGTCTTCGGTCATCTTCGTTGGTTGTTGCGGGATGACGTATAGTGCCTTGAAAACGTATTCATACCCCTTGAAATTTTCCACATTTTGTCTTACAACCAAAAACGTCAATGTATTTTATTGGGATTTTATGTGATAAAAAAATTTGAAAACCACTTATTTTCCTTCCAATTCACAAATATGTGCCATTTTGTGTTGGTCTATGACATAAGATCCTCAAAAAATACATTTACGTTTTTGGTTGTAGCATGACAAAATGGAAAATTTCAAGGGGTATAAATACTTTTTCAGGGCACTGTGTTAACTTGTATGAAAATTCTCAAACGACAAAGGCCAACATTCCTTCTTGTGTACGATTTATATGTTAGTTGGCACCTTCTTCTGGGTCTTTCTTTGCTTCTGATCATGCACGGTTTTTCTATTTGATTATTTCTGTACGATTACTGTGCACATTGAGCTAAAATCAGATGTTGTGTTCACTTACAATAAAAATTTTCTAGCTTGCACCTTAATTTTTTTTTTTCATCTGAACAGTCCGAATCGGCTGTTTGAAAGCACTCGACTGATCGTTCCTCGTACGGAAATTTTCTTCTGATTTTCTTATACTGTGTACCCAGCTTTAGTTATTGGCGAGTTATCTCTGTAACTCCGCTCTGAAGAGAGAGAGTGGCTGCAACAGTTCTTATTCTTCTGTTCTCTTTTTTTTTTTTTTTTTTTTTATCCTTTCACAGATGCGATGTGCAATGCCTGGTAGGATCATAGTGGCCCCATAAACAGCAAGTGTTTTTTTATCGTCTTTTTGAAGTTGCAGTTGAATTGTAGTAGGTGATCGATTTTGAATGGTAATAATTCTAATGGTAGTAGTAAAGACTACTGACAAATATTCTTAAAAATGCTGCTTCCCCACTCCCCTCCCCCAGCTCCCTTAACCACTTGCCGCCCTGCCACTGTAGAAATACGGCGTCAGGGCGGCACGGGCAGGCAAAACCACGTTTTAAAACAGGTAGGGGGTACGCGTGAGGAGCGCCGCCGCCCTACCTGTCCCGCCGATCACAGCCGCGGATGTCAGTTGCCGGGTCACAGCCGGTCCTTACCGGCTATCTCCCGGCGATCGGCGGCAATCAGTGACAGAGAGCACAGCTGCAGTAGCTGTGCTTACTGTCACTTCCCTGACAGCTCGAGGACAAGCTGATCGGGACAGAAGAGTTTAACTCTCCCGATCAGCCGTGTCCCCTGCAGTACACACCCCCGCCCCCTAGTAAAACACTCCCCTTCACACAGATAACCCTTCCCTGCAAAATAAATTTAACCCCTCCCTCCCCAGTGCCATTAGTACAGTGTCAGTGTTTTTTTTTTTTTTTTGGCACTGATCACTGTATTGGTGTCACTGGGGATGTCAGTGACCCCAAGTCAGTACCCCCCCAGTGTCAGAATGTCCGCCGCAGTCCCACCATAAGTCGCTGATCGCCGCCATAAGTCCCTGATCGCCGCCATAAGTCGCTGATCGCCGCCATTATTAGTATAAAAAAAACCTAAAAATCCCAGTATCTTTCCCGCCATTTGTAAACGCTATAACTTTCACGTAAACCAATTAATTTCCACGTATTGGGTTTTTTGTAGCAAAGACATGTCGCAGAATGCATTTTGGCAGAAATTTATGACTAAATTTGATTTTTAAATTTTTTTTTTACTGGACATGTTTTATAGCAAAAAGTCCAAAATATTGTTTTTTTTTGCCTCAAAATTGTCAGCCTATTTTTTTTTTATAGCGCAAGAAATAAAAACCGCACAGGCGATCAAATACAGCCGAAAGAAAGCTCAATTTGTGGGAAAAAAAGGATGTAAATTTCATTTATGTACCGTATTGCATGACCGCGCAATTGTCCATTAAACTAGCGCAGCGCTGTATAGCAAAAAAATGGCGTAAATTGCAGTATCTATACCAAAGTTTGTAGACGCTATAACTTTCACACAAAGCAATCAATATACACTTATTGGGATTTTTTTTACCAAAAACATGGAGCAGAATACATTTTGGCCTAAATTTATAACCAACTTTGAGTTTACTATATATTTTTTATAGCTGACAGTAAAAAATATTGTTTTTCTTCAAAATTTTTGGCCTTTTTTTGTTTATAGCGTGAAAAATAAAAAGCGCACAGGTGATCAAATACCACCAAAAGAAAGCTCTATTTGTGTGAAAAAAAGGAAGTAAATTTCGTTTGGGTGCAGCATTGCATGACCGCGCAATTATCAGTTGAATTAGTGCAGCGCCGAGTAGCAAAAAGAGGCGTGGTCATTAAAGTGGGAAAATCCTCTGGAGGTCAAGTGGTTAAAGCAGCGCCTCTGCACACCCAATATTTTGTTAAAAACATGTTTGGGGGGAGATAGTTTATGAGCAGTTTAGTTCCATTTAAAGTAGTTGCAATGATATGTTCGGTTTTACTAACACATGCCAAAGTTGCAAAACTGGGTTCACGTGTTAAGGTTTGTTTTACCTTCGGGCATTAAGGGGTTACATTTTCGTCTGAACAGTCATCGGCTCTTGAAAGCAGTATATTAATGAACAAAAAAATCGAACCAACTGTTCCAAATACAGATTTTTTTTTTCGGCCGGATTTTCTAATAATGTATACTAGGCTTTAGCCTCTGTTTGATCTGTAGTTGCAATGGTATTGAACATGTGATTAATTATGACACCAGCTATTTGATGGTTTGACAGTCCCCAACTTACAAGCTGACCTCAATGCACTATTTAATTGGACAACTATTTTGCAAATGAGGTTTAATGTTGACAAATGTAAATAGGACTGAAACAATTAATCAACATAATCGATTATCAAAATAGTTATCAACTATTTTCATAATCAATTAGTTGGTCAGCCGATTGGTTGGCCTGCTACAGAATGCATTATTTGTCTACGTAACAGAAAATACAATGCAGAACACATACAGCTCAGTACACAATTCAAACATTTCAGTAAGTGGCTGAGAACTTGTGAATGTATGAGGAGCAATGCCTCATGGGACATGTAGTCCTGGGCAAGAGAAGGTGAGTGATTCTAAAAGCAGAAGTTTTTTTACCTTGCTATAGGGGCACTCTGGAGGTGGGAGGAGCCAGAACTTCCGGTAGGGAACCCCAGAAGAGGATAATTGGGCTGCTCTGTGCAAGACCATTGCACCGAGCATGTAAGTATGACAAGTTTGCTGTTAAAAAAAAATCCAATCACTTTAAGGGCTCTGTGCAGGGAAGATCAGCATCTGTACCCAGAGAAGCTGGAGACTGATAGACTGGAGGGAATATAAGGCAATACAAGTAAAGTGTACCAGTATTGTGCATTATGTTTAAAATGCTTATATCCATGAAAAAAGTCTGAGCCTTTACTACTACTTTGATATAAAAGATTTCTATCTCCCCCTCCACCCTTCATATAGCTTCATGTCTTATTCCCAGTTTAAAATACTTGGTATAGCCTACTTCTGGGTATATACATTGTGTTGGGACGCCTGCCTTTACACGCACATGAACTTTAATGGCATCCCAGTCTTAATCCATAGGGTTCAATATTGAGTTTTCCCTCCCTTTCTAGCTATAACAGCTTTAACTTTTTCTGGGAAGGCTGTCCAAAAGGTTAGGAGTATGTCTATGGGAATGTTTGACCATTCTTCCAGACGGGCATTTGTGAGGCCAGGCACTGATGTCGGACAAGAAGGCCTGGTTTACATTCTCCACTCTAATTCATCCCAAAGGTGTTCTATTGGGTTGAGGTCAGGACATTTTGCAGGCCAGTCAAATTCCTCCACCCCAATCTCGTTCATCCATGTCTTTATGGACCTTGCTTTGTGTACTGGTGTGCAGTCATGTTGGAACAGGAAGGGGCCATCCCCAAACTCTTCCCACAAAGTTGGGAACATGAAATTATCCAAAATGTCTTGGTATGCTGATACCTTAAGAGTTCCCTTCACTGGAACTAAGGGGCCAATACCAACCCATAAAAACAACCCCACACCATAATCCCCCCTTCACCAAACATTACTCTGGGCACAATGCAGTCAGGCAAATACTGTTCTCCTGGCAATCGCCAAACCCAAGCACATCCATTGGATTGCCAGACAGAGAAGCGTAATTTGTCACTCCAGAGAACACTTTTTTTAAAATTAAAATACCAAACAAGTTATACTTTCCTGCTTTATGCAGTAGTATTGCACAGAGTGGCCACGATCCTCTTCTTCTCGTGTCCCCTCGTGGCGATCTTGGTTCCTCCTTTTTTTGTGTGTCCCCATAGCAAGCCATTTGCCATGGGGGCACACACAGCGGGACTGAGCCCGGTCTCCCACTTCCTCATTGCATTTGGTTAAACAGCAGAAGAAGCCAATGACTCCTGTTGCTGCTCGAATCCCTGTGTGAAGAGGAAGAGAGGGGAGAGAAGATGAAGCTGTTCACAGCGTGGATCTGTTCTCCCCTCTCTTCCCCTTCACATAGGAAAGGGGGAGGACAGAGGAATAGAAAATATTTTTTTACATTAATGCAAGGAATGCATTAAGGTAAAAAATGTTTTTAGCTTTAGTATCAATTTAATAACAGCATGCAGTGCCAAGCTGCTGTTTCTAAAGCTAGCAAAATATTTTCTTGTATTAAAAACGTTATAGACTCCAGAGAGGGAGACATAATTTTGCCCTTGTAGAAGTCAGTTATCCCTCATTTGGAATATACAGATCAGTTTTGGGGACCAGTTCACAAAAAGAATATTGGGGAACTGGAGAAAATGCAGGGAATTTCAACCAAACTGATAAGAAACATGGAGGAGCTCAGCCATGAGGAAATGTTAGCTGAATTGAATTTATTCTCTCCTGAGAAGAGGAGACTAAGGGAGGATTGGATCACCGTATATAAATACCTAAACGGTCCACATAGTGCACTTGGTGTAGAGTTGTTCACTTTCAAGTTTACAGAAGACAAGGGGGTACTCTTTGGGTCAGTGGTTTATTTATTTATTTATTTTGCATGTCTCTCGATCAACTGTGGGTGTAGGAGGTTTTCTATTGTTTTTTGTTTTTTTTTTTCTATTGGTTACACTAGATATTCTATTTTTTGTTTTGTTTTGTTTTGTTTTTTTTTTCAGTGGAACTGTAATTTATCATCCACTGCATGCCTTTAATGTAACCAGTTTTCAAAACTGTTAAAACAATGGACTTCCATTTTAGATACCTTCACACTTCCTGTCAGTTTGTTGAGTGTTAAGCATACTCTGTGCAGTCAAATTGAACAAATTCCTTTGGATTTACCAACAACTATGGAATGTAAAGGTCTGCACAGCTGGATACAAGTGGAATGGATTGTTTAGGTTTGTCCTCATATAAAGTACAGTAGTTTTGGTAAACTTTAATGAAATAGTACACTCAGATTGTAGCTTGCATTGCTGCCCTTAGACAGAGCAATAAGAGAGGGAAACTCTCCCCATTTTCTGCATTAATACATATTTAATAGAAAATTTCCAAGGTACAATAATCTGACTTTATACTCTCTGGACCTAAGTTGCATCAAAGTAGTGCAGGCACCTTTTCAAAATCTCTGCAACTTTAATCGTACAGTTCTGAATGAGTGCCATTGAGCTGTGACTTGTCATGTCCAAAGTCGCATGATAAGTCGCACAAGTATGAATGGTATATTTTTTTCAAATGGTTTCTTTTATTTTAAGTTGATTGTATTCCTCTCTCAAGGGGGCTTGCAAATCCCCTGTGTGATAGCATAGTGCAGGTGACAGGTCATCTTTATGGAGACATCAGGGACATCAGGGACATATTAGACCCCTAATGTCTGTTGCTTTCTCAGGCACAGCCTGATGTCATCTGACAACTGTGATCCTGAAAGCATTCACAGAGAGGACCTCTGGGTTTAGTGCACGGATGAGAGATAGGGCATTGGATCTCAACAGGAAAAACAGTCTGGAGCTATAGGTAAGACCATCATTTTCCAAGATAATGATTGGTTTAAAAGCATTGAAGCAGAACTCCAGCTTAAAATAACAACAGGTAAAAAAACGAATGGCTCATTAAAACATAAATTGGCTAATCTGGCATTTATGGCAATATTCACCTTCCACCCAGGGGATTGAATCCACAGGATCACCAATAATTTGGGCTGCAGAATAAGGTAGAGCTACAACCAGCAATTGTTTAGGGAACAATGAGGCCACTGATCGGGAGGGGACCAAGTCCTTTATGCACTTGGTCCCCTGGGGTAATACGATTAAATAATAATTAAAAAATAAACTTCATGATATTCTTCTTTAAATAACAGTTAGTTAAAACTGTACTGTTTCTGTAATGGAATTTCCTGTTCAGTATATAATTAGGTTTGCAGATGGGTTTACTTGTTTTCAACTTGCGCTCTTGATTTACATTTGACTACATACTTTCCCAGGCACTTTGCTATTTTTAGATGGTTTAGGATTGGATGCCTCATGCTAATACTTTTTAAATACTATTCCACAGGTGAAATTTTAACGAAAAAAGAATTGTACCCTTGTAAAAGATGGAAAGTGAACAAAAAGTGCCATACCGTCGCCTTGAAAGTGCTGTCCTGAAGTTTACTAAAGTTGTTATTCCAACAGATCTTGAAAGATTGAAGAACCATCAATTAAATATTGAGAAGGTTAGTATTATCTGATGTGAGGAAATGCCGACTTGATATTATCTTTTACTTTTACCTATCCCTGATCTTCTATAATTTTAGTCAAATATTTTAATAAAAAATTGGTACCTAGTAGCAGGCTTGGATTTATAATAATTTGGACTTTATGTATTCCTAATAATGAAAGATAATCTCTCAACAACATAAAGAAGGCAGTTGCAAAAACTTGAAAGGCAGACAAAATTAGAATATTTAAAGTGTATTTCCACATTTGCAGTTAAATTTGCGAAACACCAACATGTTTTGAACAAGCTCAGTGTAATCTGTCTGAAAAGAAAGCCTTAGGACAGAATGAGCTTTCTCTCATGGAAGTGTATCTGTGGTCAAAATTTTAAAATCATGTATTAGTTACGATATTGTATTTCAATTACAGTGGCGAAAATAATTATTCGATCCCCTGCAGATTTTGTAAGTTTGCCCACTTACAAAGAAATGAAGGGCCTATAATTTTTATCATAGGTGTATTTTAAATGATAGAGACAGAGTATCAACCAAAAATCCAGAAAAAAAGATACAAATGTTATAAATTGAGTTGCGATTCACAGTAAAATAAGTATTTGATGTTTACCAACCAACAATAATTCTGGCTCCCACAGACTGTCTATGTGCTCATGTGGTACACAGATTAGTCCTGTCAATTTAAGAAGGTGCTCTTAGCGACAGCTCATTATTTGTATAAAAAACACCTGTCCACAGAATCTTTCTTCCATTCATACCTCACCACCATGGGTAAGACCAAAGAGCTGTCAAAGGAAGTCAGGGACAATACTGTAGTCATGCACAAGGCTGGAATGGGCTACAAGACTATCAGCAAGAAGCTTGGTGAGAAGGAGACAACTGTTGGAGCGATTATTCGCAAATGGAAAAAATACAAAATACCTATTGATCGCCCACGGTCTGGAACTCCATGCAAGATTTTTCCCAATGAGACAACGGATGGTGTTCTGGGATATTTCCTCCCAGATCTGGACCAGGGCATCACTGACCACCTGGACAGTCTGAGGTGCAACCTGGCGTCGTCAGATGGACTGAAACATGATATCTCAGCTGTGTTCTATTGGATTTAGGTCAGGCAATTGTTGGGGCCATTCAATGGTATCAATTCCTTCATCCTCTGGGAACTGCCTGCATACTCTCGCCACATGAGGCCAGGCATTGTTGTGCATCAGGAGGAACCCAGGACCCACTGCACCAGCATAGGGTCTGACAATGGGTCCAAGGATTTCATCCCGATACCTAAAGACGGTCAGGGTACATTGTCTAGCCTGTAGAGGTCTGTGTGTCCCTCGATGGATATGCCACTCAGACTATCACTGACCCACCACCAAAACGGTCATGCTGAACAATGTTAAAGGCAGCATAATGTTCTCCACGGCTTTTCCAGACCCTTTCATGTCTGTCACATGTGCTCAGGGTGAACCTGTCCTCATCTATGAAAAGCACGAGGCGCCAGTGCCGCACCTGCCAATTCTGGTGTTCAATGGCAAATGCCAATCGAGCTCTATGGTGCCGGGGAGTGAGCACAGGGCCCACTAGGGGACTTTGGGCCCTCAGGAAGTCTGTTTCTGATTGTTTGGTCAGAGACATTCACACCAGTGGCCTGCTGGAGGTCATTTTGAAGGGCTCTGGCAGTGCTCATCCTGTTCCTCCTTGCACAAAGGAACAGATACCGGTCCACCTTCTACTTTCCTGTCCAGCTCTCCTACAGTAACTTCCTGTCTCCTGGAATATCCTCCATGCTCTTAAGACTATGCTGGGAGACACCGCAAACCTTCTGGCAATGGCACGTATTGATGTGCCATCCTGGAGGAGTTGGACTGTCTGTGCAACCTCATGCTACCAGTAGTAACACTAACGCTGGCCAAATGCAAAACTAGTGAAAAACAGTCAGAAAAGATGCGTAGGGAAAAAAATGTCAGTGGCCTCCGCCTGTAAAACCATTCCTGTTTTGGGGGTTGTCTCATTGTTGCCCATCTAGTGTACCTGTTGTTAATTTAATTAAAACCAAAGCAGCTGAAATTGATTAACAACCCCCTCTGCTACTTAACTGACCAGACCAATATCCCAGGAGTTTAATTGACTTGATGCTATACTCTGATTAAAAAGTGTACCTTTAATTTTTTTTGAGCCGTTTATATTGCTCACATATGCCATGGCTATATGTGGAATAACACCCCAAAACACATGGTGGGGTGGAGCCTAAACATGGCGGCGTCGGAGAGCACGATGTGAGTGCTCTCTGATAACCTCCAAAACTAACCTTCCGAGACCCTCATGGAGTGAAGCCCTACCTGCTTGAGGAGGGCTCCAAGCGGGGAGAGACTGGCGCGTGGAGGGGAGAGGAGAGCGGGCACGGACCTCCGGAAGGTGATCTCGCTGCGGAGACTCCAGTGCAGCTGTCGGGTTCCCGGGGAGACGAAGCAGGGCGGTGTGAGCATGCTGCTCGCCGCAAGGCATCACTGGGAGGCAGAGACGCCGGCCGGCTCCCTGTCAGAGCAGCAGTGACATGTCGGCTCCCCCTGTGCTACAGGACTGGAAAACCGTGCGGCCAGTGGAGGAGTGAAGCAGGAGAAAGGGACCAGCTGAGGAGGACCTCGGTGGGAAAGAGGAGGCTGGTTGGTGCTCTAATTAAATAAAGTGCTGCCGGCTTATAGTTGCCTGTATCCCCCTGGCCGGCTGTTTGATCTTGGGTCAGGGAGACCCATAAATATCAGGACATCTACTCTTCTTCCCCAAGACCATCCCCAAGGAGAGAGAAAGGAGGTGGAAAGAAAGAAATAAAGTATCGGGTACCCCGAGGAATCCCCCCCAGGACTGAGCAGCAGTGAAGGCCCTCCACATAAGCCTGGAACCACCGTCCTGAGAAGGGAAGGGTGAGTGAAAACTGTTGGGGGCTTATTGCACTGTGAACCCCTGAGTGATACAGGCGTCCAAGGGGTCAAAGAGAGGAGGATTCCTAGGGGTTAGAAGAGAAGAAGAAAGGAGGCCCAGGTGTCCCAGGAGAGTAAAGGATATAGGAAAAATTGCAAGGCTATCAAGATATATAGAGGATATGAAGAACAAAGGTCCCAAGGGAGCAGGGCCCAAAGGGGCCCAAACAGGAACAATAAAGAAATTTACATCATATGGAAATACTACGCCAGAAAGGGCCCAAGGTGCAAAGGGGGAAATGGACACTAGTTCAGGAAATAGCCCTAGATTATCATGGAGCATGAACAACAAATAGTGGAGGGCTTGGGAAAAAAAGAGTCAGAAGGTGAACTACAATTACCAAATAAGAAGGAGATGGCAGAAATGTTTCAAAATCTGGAAAAAACGATAAAACATGAAATGACAGCTATTCGAAATGATTTAGGTCACCTTCTATTAAGAATGGAAGAAACGGAGGAGAAAGTTAAAATCCAGGCCCAGAAAATAGATAATTTAAGGGAAAGAATAAGCCAATTAGAAAATAACCAGAAAAAAATGATCTTTAGGATGGAAGTTCAAGAAAATAAAGAAAGAAGGAGTAATCTTAGAATACGAGGAATCCCAGAGATTGCTAAAGGGGAAATACTATATGAACTAGTTAAAAAAATCCTAAACTCCATAAGAGATAAACCGGAATCTGATGGGATCGATTTGGACGGAGTGTTTAGGGTAGGAAAGTCCAAACGGGCTACTGAGAAGGAAAGACCGAGGGACATAATTGTCCAGTTCCAAAATTTTGGGGCCAAAGACGAGATCTGGAAGAAGACCAAGGGAAGATCATTAATTAAGTGTGGAGACTTGACTATCCAAATCTATGCGGACTTAACAGTAGAGACCCTAAGGAGAAGGAGATCCCTGAAACCCCTGTTGGAGCAAATGAGAAAACAGAATGTGCAGTATAGATGGGGTACCTCAGCATTTCTAATTGGCTGGAAAAATGGGGTCACAGCGTATCTGAGATTTCCGGATGAATTAAGAGATTTCTGTGATAGACTGGACTTGCAAAGAATGGAGATAGCTGGGTGGGAAGAAGATAAAGGAAACATAAATGTTATAAGAAAAGAGGACTGGCAACAGGTCGGGCTGAGGGAGGCCTTGGGGGTGGGGGGGGAGGAGAGGGAGAATTAAGTAGAAAATGAATTTTTTTTTTTTTTTCTCCCTCTCGCCCCTAGCCTTCCCCCTCCGGATGCTGAGACCCGCTTGGAGGCTCCGATTAAGGCAGGGAGGTAAAGAGTAAAGACTCTTGTTGAATCTAGATGACAGAGAGAGGGAATCGGGGAGGTTGGAGGAGAGGTGAACCGTACATAGGCGGAGCTGATGCCCCAAATTTTAAATCAATGATGGAAATAGATCCACAAATGATTTGTAGGCAGTTTATAGGCCTAAAAACGGGTAGGGGCAAAAGAAGGGAGGATGAGAGGGGTGGTGGGGGGGGGGGAGGGGACGAGAGTTGGGTGGGAGGAAGGGAGGGGAGGAGGTATTGGGTCAATACTCTGCAGGACAGAAGGGATAAAGAGGAAGAGGCAATCTGGAAGAGAGATGGACTTAATTGGGAAAGATGGAAGAATTACAGTTTATAACCTATAATGTGAATGGGCTGAGCTGTCCAGGGAAGAGATTTAGGTTGTTTAATGAGTTACATCACAGGGCTACGTCAGTGGTATTTTTACAGGAGACGCATTTTGAGATAGAGGCAAACGTGAAATTGAAATCCAAATACTATCCAACATGGTATTATGCAGATTCTCCAATTAAAAGAGCAAAAGGGGTTGCAATAGGTTTGGCAAAGAACATGAGATTTGAGTTGGAGGATAGAAGAACCGACCCGGAGGGGAGGTTTTTATTTTTAAAAGGTAGACTTCAGGGGATTGAGTGTACTTTAGCCAATATATACTGCCCCAATAAAAACTCGGAGAAGTATATGAAGGGCTTGTTGAAAAAATTAATGGACTTTAAAAAAGGGCGCTTGATAGTAGCTGGAGACCTAAACTTTTGTATGGACCCACAAAAGGATAATACCTCTTCTGTGCAAAAAGAGGGGAGCAGGTCTCTGAGAGCTTTGAAAAAAGTGATGCATGAATATCAACTAGTGGATACCTGGAGAATAATGCATATGAAAGACAGAGACTATACCTTCTTCTCTAATGCACACGAGATATACTCGAGATTAGATTACATCTTAATAGACCATCAACTAATAGATCATCTGGTAAAAATTGACATAGAGACAAGGACGTTCTCAGATCATGCTCCGGTCGTGATGAAGTTGGGATGGGGAAGAAGGTGGACGGGAGGATTAGGGTGGAGGTTAAATGAGGTTCTTCTTCTGGATGAGGATGTAGTTCAGAAAATCGAGAAAGAGATCAAGGTATACTTTAAGGAGAACGAAACAGAGGAAGTATCGATAGCTACAGTCTGGGAAAGTCATAAGGTATTCATAAGAGGAATCTTGATTGCGGCTGGAGCAAGGAAGAAAAAGGAAAGAAGAGAGAGGGTCAGTGGGCTCTTAAAAGAAATATTGGACTTGGAGCAGATCCATAAGAAGAAAATGACAAAAGATACGAGACAGAAGTTACTGGATAAAAAAGAGGAGCTAGAGAGGTTGATGGATGAGGAGAAGAGAAGAGTATACAACAGGGTTTTGAACGAGAGGTATAGATGGGGAGACAGACCAGGAAGATATCTAATGAGAGCTTTGAATAAAAAGAAAAATAGGAATTATATAGAAAAGATAAAAAGCTCAAAGGGGGAGTTGGTCCACTCAAAGAGATTATTAAAGTGTTTACGGAGTATTACAAAAGTTATATAATATTAGCCCCCAAGGCCCTCTAAAAGAAGCCCAAGAGGGAATTAAGGAAAAAAAGATGACATACTTAAAAAATGCGGGATTACCAAAACTAAGTGAAGCACAGTTGAACTCCCTAGACGTAGAAATCTCCCAGGAAGAAATTAAAATAGCATTAAGAAGTACAGGAGGGGGAAAAAGTCCAGGTCCGGATGGCTATACAGTTAAGTACTATAAAAAATTTAGTGAAGTATTGTTACCCAAGCTGGAGAAATATATGAATGCTCTGGGAGGTGGGATGGAAGTAAGGAGAGAATCCCTACAGGCACATGTAGTACTTATTCACAAGGAGGGAAAGGACCCATCTCAGTGCTCCAGCTATAGACCTATCTCACTATTGAACACAGACACTAAACTGTATGAAAAGGTGTTAGGAAACAGGTTGAGAGATCTGATGCCTGAATGGATCCATGGAGATCAGGTGGGCTTTGTACCGGGGAGAGAAGGTAGAGATAACGGCTTGAGAACCCTGATGCTTATTCAGAAGAGTAGAAGAGGGAAAGCCCCGGTGGTGCTCTTGTCAATTGATGCGGAGAAGGCATTTGATAGAGTGGACTGGGGCTTTATGATGGACAACTTAAAAGTGTTGGGGATAGGAGATAGAATGCGAGAGTGGATAAGTAAACTATATAGGGAGCCTACTGCAATCATCACGGTAAATGGGGAGAGATCAGAACCCATTGGAATGTCAAATGGTACAAGACAGGGCTGTCCTCTGTCCCCTCTGCTATATGTATTGTCACTCGAACCTCTGTTGTCAATAATAAGAAATAGTGGATCGGTAAAGGGAATTCAGATAGAATCCATAGAACATAGAGTAGCGGCCTTTGCGGACGACTTATTGTTCTACGTGGGGAATCCCCGAATAACTCTCTCAAATATAATGACGATTCTGAAGGAGTACGGTGAACTATCAAATTTAAAAATTAATCCAACGAAAACAGAGATCCTGAATATTAATATATCAAAGAATGAAAAAGAAAAATTACAAAAAGAATTCCCCTTTATATGGAGAGAAAAAGAGATAAAATACCTAGGAATAAAACTCACTGCCTCATCTAAGCATTTGTATAGATTTAAACTATATCTCTTTGATAAATGAGATCAGGGAAGATTTAAAAAGACTAGAAGGAGGAAATCCATCCTGGATAGGACGTATAAACTTAGTCAAAATGGTAATTATGCCTAAAATACTGTATAGATTTCAAATGGTACCAATTAAAATTCCAGAAGCCTTCTTTAAGATAATGAAAAAAATGTTAACAAGATACATATGGAAGAATAAAAAACCTAGAATAGCATATGAAACATTGAGTAGGACTAAAGAGAAAGGGGGATTGGGTTTACCAGATGTCAAGAGATATTATAAAGCAGTGGTTTTGGCAAGAATATATGACTGGACTTTTAACCATAAGGGGAAAAGTTGGGTAACAATTGAAAATGATCTTAGTGGCATTAGATTGAGTCAGATGATATGGGTCCCACCACAGTTCAGGGGAACTAAAGAAAGCACAAGTATTTACATTTTAAATGTTTTTAGGGTATGGGACAATTTACATAAAAATATGAAATGGGAATTTAATTCAATATTAATGCCTCTCACAAACACTGAGTACTTTCCTCCGGGAAAGAACAAGATATCGGGGAGATGGTTTAGAAAGGACGACACCCAACTGAGAGATGTTTTGGTGGAGGGGGAATTGAGATCACTTAAAGAGTTAATAGAGAAGAAGGGAGACATTTTTATTAGAATGGATGAGTGGAAATACCATCAATTGAAAAGTTTTATTGGAAAACTACCGAAACCTTTGAGAATAAAACAGGAGTGGAATATGTTTGAAAGGTTGTTAGAGACACGAAGGGATGGGAAGCACGGTATTTCAAAAGTGTATAGAATACTCACAGAATTAGACACAAACACAAAGTTAATCTTTATGACAAAATGGGAAAGAGATATGGGAGTTGGGTTTGATGAAGATAGACAGAGAAAGATGTTTAGATTGATACAAGATAATGTTAGTATGAGAGAGGTTGAGGTTAATTATAAGTGTGTGACACGATGGCACATCACACCGAGTGTAGAACACAAGATGAATGGGGAAAGTTCAAATATGTGTTGGAGAGGATGTGGAGATATAGGAACGGTGTTTCACATATGGTGGGAATGTCCTAAAATCCAGGCTTTTTGGAAGACAATAGTCAAGTTGATTGAAGAAATAACTGAAATTGACATAGGATTAGACCCAACGATGTGTCTCCTACACAATGTGGAGACATCTGTAAATAAATATAAAGATTCAGGTATTTTGTACTTCTTGAATGCGGCGAAAGGGTTGATACCCAAGTTCTGGCGGAAAGTCGAGGTACCGAAGGAGATGGACTGGATTAACAGAGTAAACCAGATAGGTAGAATGGAAAGATCATACCATATGCAGGAAGATAGGATGAGAGTTTATCTCAGGAGATGGGAAAAGTGGGAAAGAGCAGGATTGAAAGAGAAATATAGGAAAACATGAACTAGGATGTTAACAAAAAATTAAAAAGCCTCAAGAGAATAGAATGGGTTAGAGTCTGCAGAGGGGGAGGAGGGGGGAAGAGGGGTGGGAAGGAGGGGTAGTGGGATGGGAAAGAAAAGAGTTTTTAGTAAGGGAAAGGCAGAAATGTTATAAATGTCTTTGTATGAGAATTACTTCCCTTTTTGGGTTTTTGTATTAACATGAAAAATTTAATAAATATTTAAATTAAAAAAAAAAAAAACACCCCAAAACACATTCTGCTACTTCATGTGAAAAACCACATGTGAAAAACTTTTTGGCAGCCTATCCACATACAGGCCCCCAAATTGACCACTTTCAGGCTTTCTAAGGGTGTATTTTCTTATCACTTCCTCACTACATATCAAAGTTTTGGAGGCCATAACATGCCAGGATAGTACAAACAACCTCCCCCCAAAGGGTTCTTTTTGGAAAGTAGAAATTCCAAGGAATTTGATAAGAGGCATGGTGAGTATTTTGCAGATATCTTTTTTGTCACGGGGTTTTGGAAATGGAAAAAAAAGAAAAGAAAAAATACATTTTTGTTTTCTTCCTTCATTTTCCAAAAACTTGTGGCAACAAATAAGATCTGCAAAATACTCACCATGCCTCTTGGCAAATACCTTGGAGTGTCTACTTTCCAAAAAGGAGTCATTTGCCACACATCACCCATTTTTCTAACCACTTGAAGAACAAGCCTTTTCTGACACTTTTTGGTTACATGAAAAAACATTTTTTTTTTTGCTAGAAAATTACTTTGAACCCCCAAACATATATTTTGTTAAAGCAATGGCCCTAGAGAATACAATGGTGGGTGTTGCAATTTTTTATGTTACACAGTATTTGTGCCGCGATTTGTTTTCAAATGCCCATTTTTTTTGATAAATTGCACTTTTTTGAATCTTAATGTCGATAGGCGACGCTTTAAAAGCCTTTGCAGGTCACCACTTTATATTTACACAGGAGGTCTAGTGCTAGAATTATGGCCCTCGATCTGATGTTTGCGGTGATAAATCATATGCACAGTGCAATTTCTGTTTACATACCGACACGGGATCGACGCTTGCATTCGCCTTCGTGCATGAACACAGGAAGGGTTTGGGGGGGGGGGTGTTGGTATTTATTTATTTATTTATTCATTGCCTTTTTTTTTTTTTTTAATCACTTTTATTGTTATCACTGGGAATGTAAATATTCCCTGTGATCGCAATAAGCAATGACAGGTATTCTCTGAGAAATCTGGGGTCTATTAGACTGTAGTTCTCTCTTCTGCCCTTGACCTCCCTGGTGGTATTCCCGAGTGTAGCTCGAGGTGAAATTTCAGTACCAAAAGCGGTAACCCCGAGCTACACTCGGGCTTACCATGCGGCGTTGCTGAGGGATTCCCTGCAGCGCTTACCTTGTCCTTCGCTCCCACGATGTTCCTCCTTCAGCGTCCCCGGCCATCTCCTCCGGCCGATGCCGGCATCCGGCTTCTGTGTTCCAGTCCCTGTGACGTTGGGACGTACGGGGGCCGGAACCGGCGACAAATGAAAAAATTTTTAAAACTGTCATTTTTTTGTAAACGAGTATTACATAGCAAAACATTGCTGTTTCAAAGCATTTCACATACATTTTGTCCCTAGTGCTTTGTCCCGTGCCCTGCCTGCATTTTGTCTGTTCTTTCTGCCTGGAAACTTAGAAAAGTCCATGGCGTCCAAAAAGTGTCCTTTTAGGTCAAAAGCGGTTTTAGACCGACTAGAGATCAGCGATAGTAAATCAGAACCATTTGCAGAATTGAGTGATGATTCGTGGGGAAATTAGTCATCAGACACTGAAAACGATTTTGCGACTTTGCTCAGCGATGTGTGAACTTGGCGCTATATTTCAAATGTCATTGTTTTTGGTTTGATTATATGATTGAATTAAAGTTATTATTATATTATGATTTTTTATGATTATTTATTAAATTATAATTTATGATTTCGTGTTTCAAGTTTTATCATATCCGGAATGTTTACTAGACTCTTGTTCGGACAGATTTCAGTGAGTTATTCCTAAAAATTACAGGCCTGCAATAAAAAAACTACATATTTCCATGCAAAATAATGGTACCGCTTTCAGCACCAAAAATCTGAAATAATCATACCGCCAGGGAGGTTAAAGCATCTGATCACACCAAGATTGGTGTGATCAGATGCTTTCCAAATTTAAAAATGGCACTGTTAATATCCGGCGAAATAGAAATTATGAAATTCTTGTAGCTTCCGGTTTCATAGACCATAGAGATGTTTGGAGCCATTCTAGTCTCCGATCAGCTCTATGGTCAGCTGGCAGAACTGCCGGCTGCATTCTCAGATTCCCCTGTGGGACGGGAGAGCCCAAGAAAGCTGTGGAAGGCAGCGGAAGGGGGGTATCCTTTCCTGCTGCTTGCAAAAAACGATCTGGCAGCTGATGAGCCAGTAGGATTACTTTTACATGAAAGCCGACCACCAGCTGAAACAAATAATACCAGGATGACGCCTGTAGCTGCAGGCATCATCCCGGTATAACCACTCAAAGTCCAGCAATGTACCAGTATTTTGCTGGTCCTTGTTGGGCATATATGCAACAGCAGAGAATATGGGCAAATGATGAATCGGGTTTAACTAGTATGACCACAATTCCTTCTTTTTTGTAATGCCCATGTTGAGGGTTAGGACCCAAAATTCAGAAACCGTGATAGGTTTCCATGCACATTTTCTGGCAAGAGATGAATTTTTGGGTGGGCGGCAATGTATTGTTGTGTATAAATTGCTTTGGCCCACAAACAATTGATACAAATCTTCCGTGAAAAACAGCAGAGGGGCTAAATACTAGTGCTGACAGCGAACCTATCTAACACTGCTTTTTTGTGGACACTATACAAAGGAGGCACTGGTATAGTTCTGACCGTGGTCAATAGATTGATATGTACAAATACTATACTAGTAATGGCGATGAGTACAATAGTGTGCAGGCAATCTAGCGCTAGCTGACCCTGGCTGGGAGGGGAGCTTACAGACCCTGATGTTATCTGATGTCGCTAGTGGCAGTAATACAGTGATATACTGACACTGTACTAATGGCATTAGCTGGTTGACGGGGTGTTCAAAGGGTTAATGGAGTGATCAAAGGGTTAAATGTGCTATCCAACGTGCGCGTGTAAAATGCAGTACTTTTGCTCACAGTGCAGTGTTCTTTCTTCTCTCCCTGGACCAATGGGGGGCAGAGGGGGCGCAGCCACGTTTACAATCCAAAATAGAAAGCGAAATAAGGTTACGTCGATTTGCTCAGAGCTGCTGCTCACCCACACAATGCGGGCAGGTGGTCAGCAAGTAGTAAAGACAAAAATCTCAATACAGTATTTTTTATTTTATTTTTTTTACTTTTTTTTTTTTATTCATTTTTTTTTTCTTTTACAATGTTTACTGAAAACAGATATTTCAAGACAGTGTAGTACAAGGCAAAAAAAAAAGTCATATAGCCACTACATATCAATATCCGGCAGGAAGGGATCCTTCCCACCCCCCCCCCCCCGCTCCTCTGTATTAGTTACGCCCTAAGGAGCAGGTTTCCCACTAACACTACTGATAGGTCCCACCCACGCCTGAATAATAGGCATAGGGATTAAGTATCACTGAACATCCACTGGATACACATTGTATATAATGGAACAGATGAACATAAAGGCAAAGTAAGCTGTAACTAAACAACCTCAAGAAATTCCCAGCTACCAACTATAGTCATGACTTGTACCAATATAGAGATACAAAATCATTACACAAAAGAAAAGAGAAAACATAGTCACGGAAAGAGCAAAAGAGGAGGAAGGAGAGTGACCCCGTCCCTGCCCACCAACCCCCAGATGACCCCCACTAGCTAGGGGGATTGGAGGTACCTGATCCAGGGGGTCCAAATCTTTTCAAATCGGAGCTGTTTATCCTGGAGGATACTGACCAATTTTTTATTAATCATAATCCAGGAGATTCTGTGTTTAATGCAGTGCTGACCGCAGGTGTTTTCCATGCTTGAGCCACAGTGATCTTGGCCGCTGAAAAGATAAAGGCGGCGGCAAGGATCCTGAGATCTTTGGGCTACTCGCTCGACAGGGCGGAGAATAATGCCGTCTTGGCATTTTTGGGGATATTCTGTCCAGTTACTGAATAGAGTATATTAAATATTCTGGTCCAAAACTGTTGGACCTTTGGGCATTTCCACCAGATGTGGAACATAGAGCCTTCTTGCCCACATCCCCTAAAGCATAATGGAGCGACATCGGAATAGATCTTGGCTAACTGTGCTGGAACGAGATACCAAGGGGATAACACTTTATAGTTTGCCTCCACCAAGAAAGTGTTGAGAATCCCCCTGTGCACCATAGTAGACCACTGGGATCAGACATCTTCCTCTATGGGTTCCCTTAGCTCCAATTTTCAAGCCACTTGGTAAGAGAGTTTGGGTCCCTGTTCTGCAAATCGGGACAGGAGTATAATTCTGTGATACTGCCACGTGTGCCTGGCCTGCGCAGACATCTATTCTCATATAGGGTTCTGGTAGCAATGTCCCCCTGGGCTGGACCTAAAGTCTGTAGGGGTCTCTGAAGGGGTCTGAAGAGGGCATTAATAATGTCTTGCGGAAGTAAGAGAATGGCCTGATTCCCTTGTGGTCTATATAGTGAGCTATTCTATAAAGACCCTTACTAACCCACCATGCACAATTTTGGAGGTGTATTCCACAGAGAAAGCGGTGTTTCCCAAAAAAGGGCATCTACCAAAGTATGTGGGCATTTCAAGGGGTATATCTTTCACACTGTGTCCCAAAGGCCCATGGAGTGAGAGAGGAGAGGATAGGACTAAGAAATGCCTTGCGTTCCCTAGGAGATAACCATAGAAGGAGGTCAATAGGAAGTGGAGAGCTGGCTTGCACTTCCATCCTAACCCAATCAGGTTTAGAAGTATCAGAAAAGATTTGATAAAGTTGAACTAAATTGGGCTGTCCTATAATAGCTGAGAAAATGAGGGACTCCCATACCCCCCTACATTTAGATGCAATGCGCGAGCTACCCTACAACCTCCAGAGCTCCAAATAAATTTAATAATTAGAGATTGAAGTTTCCTCATATATGCCAGTGGAACTGGGATCAGAGAAGATCAGAAAAGGTAGAGGATTTTGGGGTGAGTTGTCATTTTTAACGCTGCTATTCTGCCCATGCCCTCATCGTGGAGGAATAAAGAGGGGTATAGTTCGCTCGAAGGAGCGCGGTCATGCATCAATGAAAAGAAAAAGATGCCCGTACCTAGGTTAAAGTGGGTGTGGAGAAATTTACATTCAGTGCCTCTGGTTTACCTGAGATCATACCAAAATAGGACATGAGAGAAAATAGATTAGGCAACATAGTAATAGGATCTGTTATAAATACTAACCGGTCGTCTGCAAATAAGGCACATTTGTGATGTTTTCCTCCCTAATTACCCTGTGGATATTGGGATTGGACCGCATGTCAATAGCCAGTGTTTTTCGATGGCCAGTACAAAGAGAAGGTTTGAAAGGGGGCAACCCTGTCTAGTTCCCATTCTGATATTTAATATGTCCGACCTGCATCCATAGGCCTGAATATATGTTGAGGGTTTGGAGTATAAGGCGCTGAGCAGGGTCAGAAATTTTACAGACAGTAACATACCCTGTCTGGAGCCATGACCATCCCTATTAGAGCGCAATAAAGAGATAACATCTATGGCCCTGCGGATCTGCTCTATGTCCTGTTCCAGGAAGAAGCCATCCTGGTCCACAAGAATATATCTGTCTTAACAATTTTTGAGCCTATTGGCATTAGTGGTGCACCGAAATGAAAATTCTGGTGCCGATACCGAAAATTCAGAATGCATGTGGCAGAGAACTGAAACCGAAATGTATGTAGGGGTGGGGAGGCTCCAGTTTTTTTTTTTTTGTATTTTTATCTACTTTCGTGTGTGTGTGTGTGTGTGTGTGTATGTATGTATATACATATATATATGTGTGTGTGTGTGTATGTATATATATATATATATATATATATATATATATATATATATATACTGTGTGTGTATATGTATGTGTGTGTGTGTATGTATGTGTATATATACGTGTGTGTGTGTGTGTGTGTGTGTGTGTGTGTGTATATAATTTTTTTTTTTTTTTTTTATTAACATCTTATTGCTATCACATAGTGGACCAATAGTCCCCTATGTGATAGCATAGGAGCAGTGGAGGGGGCAGGAGAAGGGCAGTGTATACAGAGAGGCTCCCTCACTGGCTGTCACTATATGTTGGTGCTGTTTTTTAAATGCAATTGCCAACTTTTTTTTTTTCTTCACTATAGCTCACAGAATTAGCTGTCACTTTCCCCGGAGCTAAAGGAAACTTTATTTCTTTTATCTAGGGAAAGAAACTAAAAGGAAACTGACAGCTGATTCTCTGAGCTATAGTGAAGAAAAAAGAAGTCGGTAATTACATTTAAAAACTGGCACTGACATATAGTTACAGCCAGTCCCTGTATACACTCCTCCTCTCCTGCCTTTCTTTACCGCCCCCCCCCCCTCACATTTGCAGTCCACAAATAGTCCCCTGTATCAGCTAAAAATGCCGATAGGGCTCTTTTCGGCCGATATGTTTCTGTTGCCGAAATTTCGGTGCATCCCTAGTTAGCATAGATTTTCATCAACAATTAGCCACATCACTGTGGTCCTTTGCCGGTTTTGGCAATAAGCACATGTGGGCCCTATTTAGATCTTCATCCAGGTGGGATCCATCCCATAAGGCCACGAAGAAGGTAAGTAAGTGAGATGCTAACAGGTGGGCAAAGTTCTTATAATAAGAAGCCGAAAAGCCATCCGGGCCCGGAGTCTTTAGATGCTTTTGCCTGTTATACTGCCTCCAATACCTCAGCCATATTTATATCAGTATCCATCATTTCTCAATGGGAGACCGAAATAGATGGGAGAGGTAAAGTCATCTATCACTCAAGGCTTTAGGGGCCTTGGCTCCTCATATAGAGAAGTATAGTAGGCATAAAAAAGTTAGCTGTGTTGCATCCATCGTCTGATCAGATAAAAAAACAAGTGGGGAATAGTCTGCTTTTCCTTTCTGTACCAACACAGGGTAAAACCCCTGTACAAGGTTTGGTTTTGGTCTGATCAGCTAGTGAGGGGGTCGAAAGTAAACAGGGCGAATGACTGCCATCACTGGCTTCCACCAAACCCTTACAACAGTGACAATATTACATAAAGTATAACCATAGGTAGAGAAAGTCCCAAACATCCTGATAATGTAATTAAATGTGTAGTCCCCTCTCAAAACAGTAAAAAGGGGGTGACTGACATGACTGGTCCTTTTATACACCAAGGGGACATCCCTCCCAAAATTGAGAAAAGAAAAAGTAAACTTCAGTAATAAGATCAAACTGTGATCCCGCTCACGGGTCTAGCTGACTAAAAAAGACAAAAAAAAAAGGCATAAGATGAAGTTCCCATAAAAATTGCAAACAGTAATTGTCTCAGGGAGGTTTAGCTTTAAGCTTGGTCTTGCTTCTGTTAGAGTGCCATACTGGAGAAAGTAAACTCCGAGCAGACTTGCCAGGAAGAGGGGGGGGGGGGGGGGGGTAAGTGGTTGATTCAATCGAGGTGACCGTCCTGGGTCAGTAGAGATCAAGCCCATGTTTTTCAACAAGAATTCACCATCATGGAAGGTGGAAAAGGAATGTTTCTTGTGCTGATATGTTAAGACTAGGCAAACCGGGAAGGCCCAGTGATATTTTACACCTTTGGTTATGCGGGGTTGAAGCAAAGGCTTAGGGCCTTGCGTTTTTGGACTGTAGCAGGGGACATATCCACAAATATTGGAATTGGGTGGTCTCTTAGCTGTAGATCTACAATTTCCTGAGCTCTAGCCACCACCTGCTCCTTAACAAAATAGTGAGGTTTTACTATGATGTCGTGAGGTAAACCGTCTGCCTGCTGTTCCACCAAGGCCCTATGGGCTTTGTCCAGCTCTAGTTTGGAGGATGGAATGTCCTGTAAAAGATGTAAGATCAATTCCTTAATTCTTGCTGCAGAGTCAGTTAAAGTTGCTGGGATCCCTCGAACTCTGAAATTATAGCGACGGGATCAGTTTTCTAGATCGTCAGTCTTATTCAGGGCTTCCTCCAGTTGTTGCTGTAAAACTTTAATGCAGTTAGTATTTTGGTTGGTTCTGGCAATAGTCTCATCAAGTTTGGATTCCATTGTCCCTTTGTGGGACTTCTGTTTCAGGTCCAAGGTGATACATTTTCTTGCCTTTTTCCAGACCTTGGTCCAGCAGTGGAGAAAAGCGAGCCAAAATGATAGGGTCTCCTGAATACTCTAATGGTTGAGCAGCAGAAGCATTAGGCATGGAGGGAGGACTGTCATCCATGCTTCCCTGGCTCATCACTATCTCACAGAGTGCCTTATCCATATCAGAGGCCTGAGAGGAAAAATAGATCACCCGTTGGGGCGGGGCAGTCTCTTGAGAGCGGTTAGTGGTCTCGCCCATCCCTGCTGACCACGAATCCCACTGGGACTGTAAGTGAAAGAGCGGCTGCAGCCGTTGTGGTTATGGCGGCGCCGGTGCCATATTGTCTTCCTGGTCGCCGATTGCAGTGTCTCCCGGTGGTGGCTGTGATGGTGGTTTCGGCCTACCTTTAGCCATGTATCGGGTCCCAGGGATGGCAGGAGCTGGAACAGGCGATGGAGCACCATGGACAGAATCACTGTCTGCCAGGGTCAGCAGCAGTGTGCCAGTGTGGAGCAGAGCTGAGCCTTCACACGTCTGCCATCTCCAGCCGTTTTTTTCATGACCATTCAATATAATAGTGATCTGTGATTGGCTAGAGCTGGTCACATTGTACAGGGTGCTGTGATTGGCCCCATGTATCATGTGAGAGCTGTGAGTCAATGACAGCTCACCAGGAAGAGAAGCGGAGCTTTGATTCATAACAGCTTTGCTAACATTGTGATCATGTGATTGCATTGTGATCACATGATCACTGGGTCCTGTTCACCGCTATCTTCATTCCACTGTGTCCAGTGGACACAGCGGCCATGGGTGGGGAGCACTGTGCGCACGCTCTGGCGCGCAGCGCCCCCCTGTGTTAGTACAGTCAGAGCGACGTACCCATATGTCGCTTTACCTGTAGCTACCCCCTGTCCGCAGTACATTGCGGGTGGGCAGGCGGCAAGCAGTTAAACAGGTGTCCAGCAGAGAGTTGATTATAAATGGGTGTTACTAAGCAAAGAAAATCCCTTCCCATTTCATGCTGTCAGCAATCGCACCACATGCAAGAGAAATGTCACAAGGCCTGAGAGAAAATATTTTCTTTACACAGGAAAGGTGAATGCTACAAGAAGATCAGCAAAGCTTTACTTATCAGTCAGAATACTGTAAGAAAAGTGATACAAACATTTTAACAAAGATGGAACTGCAACCATCTCACAGATGTCCAGGTCGTTCACGGAAGTTTACACCTCGACAGGAGTGTCTTCTAATGAGAAGGGTTGAAGAAAATCGCCATGCAAGTTCACTGCAGTTAGCTAAAGAAGTAGAAAGCCAAACTGGGGTGATTGTTTCCCGTGACACAATACGGTGTGCACTTCAGAAGAATGGCATGCATGGGTGTCATCCACAAAGGAAGCCTCTCCCAAAGCCCATGCACAAAAAAGCCCACCTAGAATTTGCCAGGGCCCATGCTGAAAAAGAAGACTATTGGGACTCTGTATTCCGGAGTGATGAGACCAAGATAAATGTTTTTGGAACTGATGGCTTCAAACCTCTGTGGCATCGCAAAGGTGAGGAGTACAAAGGAAAATTAAAGGTGCCTACGGTGAAACGTGGTGGCAGTGTCCTTCCGTGGGGCTGCATGAGTGCTGTTGGTGTCAGGGAGCTGTAATTCATTGATGGGATCGTGAATTCACAGATGTACTGCTCTGTATTGAAAGAGAAGATACTACGATCAGTCCTTGCCCTTAGTCATCATATACTTTTCCAACATGACAATGATCCAAAAGACACATCTAAGGTCATTGTTGCATTTCTAAAGAAGAACACTCTATCCAGTATCCAGGCTCCAAAAGGTTGTTCTTGAAGAATGGAAAAATAGATGTTGCAATATGTCGGCAAATTGTTTATTCCAAGCCCCGAAGACTTGGTGCTGTCCTTACAAACCATGGAGGTCATACAAAATACTAGATGTAGTAGTTTTTGTTGTGGGGTGTATTCATTTTTACATCAACTAATTTGAGTAAAATTGAAGATTATGTAATCTAAGTTATACTATTATCCTTACTTTCATGTAATGAGCTAAACAAATGTTCTATAAAGCTCAGTTTTGAAAACATTTTGGAAATTTGTTCTTTGTTCATTGAGATATTGATTGAAATCTTACTTTTCAAAAGGAGTGTACTCCTATATGCTGAGCACTGTATATTATATATTCTTATCTGATCACCAGAAGGTTATCTTTCTATTGAAATGTTTAATAGCTTTCTGTTGCTATAGAGACCTGCTGTTAAATTCCCACTTATTATCTTTGATACCAGGGAATAGATACTGCTTTATTATAGTGCATCCAGAAAGTATTCACAGTGCTTAACTTTTACCACATTTTGTTATGTTACAGCCTTATTCCAAAATGGATTAAATTCATTTTTTTCCTCAATATTCTACAAATAATACCCCATAATGACAATGTGAAAGAAGTTTGTTTTGAACTCTTTGCAATTTATTAAAAATAAAAAAACGAAGAAAACCACATGTACACAAGTATTCACAGCCTTTGCTGAATACTTTGTTGAAGCACCTTTAGCACCAATTACAGCTTCAAGTTGTTTTGAGTATGATGCTACAAGCTTGGCACACCTATTTTTGGGCAATTTCTCCCATTCTTCTGTGCAGTACCTCTCAAGCTCCATCAGGTTGGATGGGGAGCGTCGGTGCACAGCCTTTTTCAGATCTCTCCAGAGATGTTCAATCGGGGTCAAGTCTGGACTCTGGCTGGGCCACTCCAGGACATTCATAGAGTTGGCCTGTAGCCACTCCTTTGTTATGTGGGCTGTGTGCTTAGAGTCGTTGCCCTGTTGAAAGATGAACCGTCGCCCCAGTCTAAGGTCCAGAGCGCTCTGGAACAGGTTTTCATCAAGGATGTCTCTGTACATTGCAGCATTCATCTTTCCTTCAATCCTGACTAGTCTCCCAGTTCCTGCCACTGAAAAACATCCCCACAGCATGATGCTGCCATCACCATGCTTCACTCTAGGGATGGTATTGGCCAGGTGGTGAGCGGTGCCTAGTTTCCTAGAGACATAACGCTTGGCATTCAGGCAAAAGAGTTCAATCTTTGTTTCTTCAGACCAGAGAGTTTTGTTTCTCATAGTCTGAGAGTCCCTCAGGTGCCTATTGGCAAACTCCAGGCGGGCTGCCATTTGCCTTTTACTGAGGAGTGGCTTCCATCTGGCCACTGTACCATACAGGCCTGATTGGTGGAAGCTGCAGAGATGGTTGTTCTTCTGGAAGGTTCTCCTCTCTCCACAGAGAAATGCTGGAGCTCTTTCAAAGTGACCATTGGGTGCTTGGTTACCTCCCCAGACAAAGCCCTTCTCCCTCATTCGCTCATTGTGGCCAGGTGGCTCGCTCTAGGAAGATTCCTGGTGGTTCCAAACTTCTTCCATTTACGGATGATGGAGGCCACTGTGCTCATAGGGACCTACAATGCTGCATTTATTTTTCTATACCCTTCCCCAGATCTGTGCCTTGATACAATCCTGTCTCTGAGGTCTACGGACAATTCCTTGGACTTCATGGCTTGGTTTGTGCTCTGACATGCACTGTTAACTGTGGGACCTTATATAGACAGGTTTATGCCTTTCCTAATCATGTTTAATCAACAGAATTTCCCACAGGTGGACTCCAATCAAGTTGTTTGAAACATCTCAAGGATGATCAGTGGGAACAGGATGCACCAGAGCTCAATTTTGAGTGTCATGGCAAAGGCTGCGAATACTTATGTACATGTGGTTTTATTCATTTTTTTATTTTTAATAATTTGCAGAGATTTCAAAATTAACTTCTTTCACATTGTCATTATGGGGTATTGTTTATAGAATGTTGAGGAAAAAAATGAACTTAATCCATTTTGGAATAAGACTGTAACTTAGCAAAATATGGCAAAAGTTAAGCGCTGTGAATACTTTCTGGATGCACTATATGTTTAAATTTTAATGGTATGGCTATACATTGCATAGCAGCTTTCCCGCTTATTCTTTTACATTGTGGCCTCCTGCTTCACAGAACCTTTTTTCCTAGCCAACCAGTGAATGCCACATATTTGCTTAATGCAGAGAGCTCAACTCCAGGAAAAAATTTAAATTGAAGTAGTGCATTGTGCATCCTCAGTCTTGATTTCAAACACCTCATCCAAAGCCATCCTGTAGTGTACCTGATGCAAGTTGCAGTTTCAAAGCTAATATCCTGCCGTAGGGACCAGACATTTTTCTGCTTTTGTATATTCTTGGGCATTGGTCCTCCCACCGCCCCTGCGAGTTGTCCTGCCGCTGGAACATATGGGAGAGAACCCAACTGCTGAAATTGTCCTCTCCAGCAATAGGAGATATCCACATCAAGCAGGCAATGTTGTGTTAAAAAGTAAACAGAAGAGGAGAGAAGGATCACCGTGTGTATGTGACTTTAGATAACTAAAATGGGCATGTGGATAGTGTTTTTTTTTGTTTTTTTTTTGTTTTTTTTCTTTACCAGTAGTTAGAGAACGGTTGCTAATTTCTTAGAGGTGGGCTTTAATTTAGATTGAAGGCCTCTTTACACAGGTCAATCTGTCCCACAGTATTATCCTAACCCTCCCCCCCCCCATCAGTCAGTCCCCCTGTATAATTCCCCCCCCCCTTCCTCAGGTCAGTTTGCTCCCCAGTACACAAAGCTTTGGGGAAACAGCAGGGGTTCTCTGTTTCAAGACAAAGAAAGAAAGCGACTAATACATCCTCATTCCCTTTCTGTGCAGCCTCAGCTGCAGTACAGATGAGTGCATAGACGTCTCCGTACAGAGGCTTTTATTCATTCACTACCTGAAGCATAGTAAACACAGGCGCAGGTAAGTATTAGGGGGCTGCCGGGAAAGCTGCACACTGAAGGTTGTTTACTTTCATGCATAGAGTGCGTGAAGGTAAAAAAAAACCTTCAGCCGTTAGAACCACTTTATCTATTATCTGGTTTATCTGGGTGCAGATGAGGTTTATCTTCTCTGTGCTATTGCTCATAGTCAAAGCAGCAGGTGCTTACCAAATGTGTGGTCCAGTTTGTCATTGCATATTCAGCCACTTTCAAAAGGTTATAGGAGAACTGAAAGTGGCTATAAAGGTAAAAGGTTTTTTACCTTTTAATGCATCTCTTTTACATGCAGCCCCCCCAAATACTTTCCTGAGCCCGATCTTGATCCAGCGCTGTGCACGTCTGCAGCAGCTCCTCTCCCCTCTGCCAGCTCTCACAGCCATTGCCTCCTACTGCTGTTAGCCAAAACCAGCAGAGAGTGGGGGGCAGGGCCGAGCTGGGTTGTATGTCTGAATAGAAGGAAGCAGCCTAGCTCGGGAGTGCCCAAGTGCCCAACATAGGAAGCAGTTCTTGCGGTGGGCACTTGGTGTAGGGGAAGAGATAGGAGCACCGGTGGGAGACCCTATAAGAGGAGGATTGGGGCTGCTCTGTGCAAAGAGCATTAAAAATGTGAAAAAATGCAAAATGCACCAGGAAAACACATCAACTGCAACCTGCATAGGTATGAACCAGGACTAAGTGGATTGGAAACTTTTTAGATTGACTTTATTTCAATAGACCATGTCTCCTAATTCTTAGACGACTTGTACACTGCTCAGCAGCAAAAACTCATAAAACACGTGTTTACTGCGTGTTTACTGTGTATTTGCCGTGTTTTGCGGTGCATTTTTCACCTGACACGTGACTTAAAAAAAATGTATTTTTGGTGCATTTTCAATTCATTGCAATGGGGAGGTGCGCTTTTGATGGGTTTTGGCGCGGTGCATTTATTTTTCTTTTTTATGCGTATTCCATTCATTTCAATGGGGAGGTGTATTTTTTGGTGCATGTTTTTTTTTTTTTGTTTTTTTGTTTTGTTTTACTGCACATGCACCAAAAATGCAGCAAGCAGGATTTTGAAAAATGCAATGTACTCGCAATTGACCAGTGTGAAGAGTTCCATAGGATTTAATTATTTCGCTGGCAGGCCCTGTGCTCCACTTTTAAACCCAGCTGGCCGTACCAATTCTGTAATTTTTACATTGTTTTTTTTATTTTTACCTTACAGGGTTTGTAAAAGATGCCCCAAACCATATATTTTCAGAAAGCACATGGCCAGTAGAATAAAAAGAAGGTGCTACTGATTTTTAAGGCCCCGTGATATTTGCACAAAGCAATGTTTTCACTGAAAATACACTAAAATCACTATTAGCAGATAAAAACACAGCAAATTTTATAAAATTCCTGCTAAATATACAAATTTAACTTTTATTGAGTTAATAACAAATATTTGTCAATTTTAAATTGTGCCTTTTTACAAAACTAATTGTACACAGAAATGTAAATAACCAAATCTCTCTAAAAATCTGAAGGTTTTCATTTTTCCCTTACAGCTGTCAGACCATATATTTTCTGGAAGCACATGACCAGTAGAATAAAAAAGGGTGCTACTGATTTTATTATTATACAGTATTTATAAAGCGCCAATAGTTCGCTCAGCGCTGTACATTACAAAGGGGGACAGAACATGTGACAGAACAATACCAATACAATGCAAAACATGAGGGGATCGAGGGCCCTGCTCTTTCGAGCTTACAATCTAGGAGGGAGGGGATGGTGGCACAGGAGGAGATAGCTGTGGGGGATGGAGTGGTAGGAAGAGTGGAGGAGGTCGGCAAGTTAGCAGGTGGTGGGGTAGGCTTCCCTGAAGAGGTGGGTTTTCAGGGTGCGCCTAAAGGAGAGGAGAGTAGGTGATAATCTGATGGGTTGGGGCAGGGAGTTCCAGAGGATGGGGGAAGTCCTGGAGGCGGGCCTTTGTTGAGACTTGCGGTTGGGGGCTGCAAAAAATGCATGCTGGAGCTGTGTTTTTGCTACCTGCCAAATGCCCTTCTTAAGCTGCAATAGGAAGTGGACATTTACCAGCCCCCAACCGCTCTCAGGAAAGGAAAGGAGCTTCTAAACACATGCATACCAGCCCCCCCCCCCCCCGCTTTCCATGCTGACAGAGATCTGCTGCAGGAGGGAGAGCCAGCTAGCAGCCGCAGGGATGAGCGCCTGGACACAAGAGAGGTGGGGGGCATTAAAGGGGGGAGGGTCGGAGCAGCGGAGGGCATCTGTTCTTGCAGTTGGATCCCTCTGTGGCTGCCCTGTAGCACTGAAAGCCGGTGTGACGGCTGACCGCTACAGATGGATCGAAGGTTTGCGAGAGGGAGGATTGGTGCTGTGGGGGAGGGGGGATCAGAGTAATGGAGGTGATCCCCGGAAAAGGGATAGTTAAGGGAGGGGGACAATTTAGTTGACAGCAAGATGACAGGTGGAGCAGTGAGTTGACCCAGCACAGTGAAGGCGGCAGGTGGGGGGTGTCAGTGGAAGGGTTAATGGTCATGCATTTTTCTTCTGCTTTTTTAAAACAAAAATGGAAAAAAACGGATCCATGTGAAAGCAGTCTAAAGCTAAGTTCACACTTGACTGCACTTGAGCGGGTAGTTGTGAGTGCAGGAATTTGCAGCTGTTCTGCCCTGGTTCACACATATGTGGTGCAGAAAACGTCATGATCCTTGTGCACTGTGCAAGCCTGCACTGGAGTGAACTAAGGGCAACTGGGAATTCAGGCTGAACGTTTACTATGTTGCCGATCAGAATGTCTCACTTTTATGTTCTTGATATTTTACAGTCTTAGCAAGTAATGATTTCAGAGGCACAGGACCTTGTGGGAGTAGTATTTTTGCTCCATGTAGTTACAGTGCCTTGAAAAAGTATTCATACCCCTTGAAATTTTCCACACTTTGTCTTGTTACAACCAAAAATGTTAATGTATTTTATTGGAATTTTATGTGATAGACCAACAGAAAGTGGCACATAATTGTGGAGTGGAAGGAAAATGATAAATGGTTTTCAAAATTGTTTACAGATAAATATCTGAAAAGTGTGGCAATCATTTGTATTCAGCCCCCTTTACTCTGATACCCCTAGCTAAAATCTAGTGGAACCAATTGCCTTCAGAAGCCACTTAATTAGTAAATAGAGTTCACCTGTGTGTAATTTAACCGCTTCCCAACTATCCTATAGCAGATATACTGTTACAGGGTGGCTGGGGTGCGCAAAATCACGTGTATATATACGTGATCTTGTGTTTTCAGGTAGGGGGTACGCGCGAGTGATTACCTGACAGAGCCCGGTGTATAACCGAGCATCTCCGATGGGGAGGAAGACTGCTTTGTTTACTAACAGTCCTCCTCCCTGTCAGCTTGGTCCTCCTCCCTGTCAGCACACACACACAGCCACCTTTGTAAAACACTTCATGCACACAATTAACCCTTTGATCATCCCTCATGTTAACCCCTTCCTGCCCAGTGCCATTAGTACAGTGTCAGTACTTTTTAGCACTGATCACTGTATTGGTGTCACTGGGGATGTCATTGACACCAGGTCACTTCCCCCCAGTGTCAGAATGCCTGCCGCATTCCCACTATAAGTCGCTGATCACCGCCATTGCTAGTAAAAAGAAAAAAAAATTCCATTATCTATACCGCCATTTGTAAACGCAATAACTTTCACATAAACCAATTAATTTACATGTATTGGGATTTTGTTTTAGCAAAGACATGTAGCAGAATACATTTTGGAGTAAATTTATGATGAAATTTGATTTTATTAATTTTTTTTACTGGACATGTTTAATAGTAAAAAGTCAAAAATATTGTTTTTTTTTCTCAAAATTGTCGGTCCTTTTTATAGCGCAAAAAATAAAAACCGCACAGGCGATCAAAAACCACCGAAAGAAAGTTCAATTTGTGATAAAAAAGGACGTAAATTTTATTTGGGTGCAGCGTTGCATGACTGCGCAATTGTCAGTTAAAGTAACGCAGCGCTGTAACATAAAAAATGACCTGGTCAGGAAGGGGGGGGGGGGGGTAAATCCTAAGGAGGGCAAGTGGTTAATCTCAGTATAAATACAGCTGTTCAGTGAAGCCCTCAGAGGTTTGTTAGAGGACATTAGTGAACAAACAGCATCATGAAGGCCAAGGAACACACCAGACAGGTTAGGAATAAAGTTGTGGAGAAGTTTAAAGCAGGGTTAGGTTATGAAAAAAAATATCCCAAGCTTGGAACATCTAATGGAGCACTGTTCAATCCATCATCCAAAAATGGAAAGAGTATTTCACAACTGAAAACCTACGAAGACATGGCTGTCCACCTAAACCAGGGGTGGGCAACGTGTGGCTCTCCAGATAGAATAAAGTGCAACAGCGCTAGGTGTCTAAAAATTAATGAGAAGAAAGATGAATAAATAAATAAAACAAGCAGCTAGCATAGGAAGTAAACCTCGAGAACTTCGGATAGTAAATTGACCATAAAAAATATGCAGCGCTCATATGCCAGATAGTATTATAATCGCATAAATCAAATAATCAACAAAGATTTATGGTTAAAATAAAACATTAAAATATTAAACTTGTGACTTCTGTGGTGCATCCAAGGTTGAAAAACCGGAAAAAAGTTTGTGACTCTTGTGGTAAAGAACTGAGAATAGCTTGCACTAACCAGACGCCTCAGCACATGGAGCATGGAGTAATTAAGACCTACTCCTGGTGCTCTGAAAAGGAAGCCACTGGAAAGGTTGATGTCATCTTATCTCTCGCCACTAGATGTCATGTTCCCAGGACAGCAGGACAGAGATCCCAGAGGTGTACATCAGCCAATGGAGGGATTTATCCAGCACATCAATCAGCAACCCGCAGAAAGCCAGGAAGAATCGAGCACCTTCAAAAAGCCTGGGCTCCCTCCATAATAAGAGAGCCACAGGCCAGAAGCTTTGATAGAGTAGTAGGTATTTATTTGTGCAGTAATTTCAAAATTTATAAAAACACACTTACAGAAATTCAAAAAGCAGGAACCATAGGGCAACTATATAATATGTCCAAACAGTTGGGGGGCCCCGTCTGACGCGTTTCGTGTGACATACACTTTTCCCTTTTGAAAATGTGTATGTCACACGAAACGCGTCAGTGGTGCCCCCTAACTGTCTGGACATATCATATAGTTGCCCTATGGTTCCTGCTTTTTGAATTTCTGTAAGTGTGTTTTTATTCATTTTGAAATTACTGCACAAATAAATACCTACTACACTATCAAAGCTTCTGGCCTGTGGCTCTCTTATTATGGAGGGAGCCCGGGCTTTTTGAAGGTGCTCGATTTTTCCTGGCTTTCTGCGGGTTGCTGACTGATGTGCTGGATAAATCCCTCCATTGGCTGATGTACACCTCTGGGATCTCTGTCCTGCTGTCCTGGGAACATGACATCTAGTGGCGAGAGATAAGATGACATCAACCTTTCCGGTGGCTTCCTTTTCAGAGCACCAGGAGTAGGTCTTAATTACTCCATGCTCCATGTGCTGAGGCGTCTGGTTAGTGCAAGCTATTCTCAGTTCTTTACCACAAGAGTCATGAACTTTTTTCCGGTTTTTCAACCTTGGATGCACCACAGAAGTCACAAGTTTAATATTTTAATGTTTTATTTTAACCATAAATCTTTGTTTGATTATTTGATTTATGTGATTATAATACTATCTGGCATATGAGCGCTGCATATTTTTTATGGTCAACCTGCGGCTCTCCAGCTGTTGCAGAACTACAAGTCCTAGCTGTAACTGTCAGTTTTGCAATGTGTCATGGGACCTGTAGAGTCATACTTGTAACTTCCGGTCTTTGCAATGCCTCATGGGAAATGTAGTTCCACAACAGCTGGAGAGCCGCAGGTTGCCCACCCCTGGCCTAAACTGACAGGCCGGGCAAGGAGAGTATTAATAAGAGAAGCGGCCAAGAGGTACATGGAAACTCTGAAGGAGCTGCAGAGGTCCACAGCTCAGGTGGCAGACTCTGTCCACAGGACAACTATTAGTCGTGCACTCCACAAATCTGGCCTTTATGGAAGAGTGGCAAGAAGAAAGCCATTGTTGAAAGAAAGCCATAAGAAGTCCCGTTTGCAGTTTGCAAGAAGCCATGTGGGGGATACAGCAAACATGTGGAAGAAGGTGCTCTGGTCAGATGAGACCAAAATTTTACTTTTTTGGCCTAAAAGCAAAATGCTATTTGTGGCAGAAAACTAACACTGCACATCACCCTGAACACACTGTCCCCACCGTGAAACATTGTTGTGGCAGCATCATGTTGTGGGGATGCTTTTCTTCAGCAGGGAAGCTGGTCAGAGTTGATGGGAAGATGGATGGAGCCAAATACAGGGCAATCTCAGAAGAAAACCAGTTAAGAGTCTGCAAAAGACTTGAGACCAGGGTGGAGGTTCACCTTCCAGCAGCACAAAGACCCTAAACATACAGCCAGAGCTACAATGGAATGGTTTAAATCTAAGGAGATTCATGTGTTAGAATGGCCCAGTCAAAGTCCAGACCTAAATCCAATTGAGAATCTGTGGGAAGACTTGAAAGTTACTGTTCACAGACTCTCTCAATCCAATCTAACAGAGCTTGAGCTATTTTGTAAAGCAGAATGGCCAAAAATTTCACTTGCTAGACATACCCAAAAAGACTTGCAGCTGTAAATGCACGCCACACTTTTCAGATATTTGTAAAAAATTTTGAAAATCACTTATTTTCCTTCCACTTCACAATTATGTGCCACTTTGTGTTAGTCTATCGCATAAAATCCCAATGAAATACATTCATGTTTTTGGCTGTAACATGACAAAATGTGGAAACTTTCAAGGGGTATGAATACTTTTTCAAGGCACTGTAAGTGTGCATTTGCCTGCTATGTAGTAGTAGTTCAGCTGGTGAGGCTTGTGTAGTTACATGTCCAGCCACATTGTAGACCTGAATGAACTCTGTAGTACAAACTTTCCAAGATTTCCCTGTAAGATTTTAAGTCTGATGGGCTTCTTTAAGGCCTCTATTGAAATTTATGTAAATGTACACTATATGTAAAGTGCTGCCTAAATTGTCAACTCAACATAAATACATGTAATAAACAGATATCTTAATCTCTGTTTGCTTAGGGGTCATTACAGAGGAATTCCTATAGACAGTGCACAGAATAAATTAATACACCCCTTTTGAAAATTAAGATTTTAATCAATATTTCAATGAACACAAGAACAATTTTAAAATTTTTTACAAAACTGAGTTGTATAGAACATTTGTTTAGCTCATTACGTGAAAGTAAGGTTAATAATATAATTAAAAATACAAAATCTTCAGTTTTGCTCAAATTAGTTGATGCAAAAATACACCCAACAAAAACTACTACATCTAATATTTTTTATAACCTCCATGATTTGTAAGGACAGCACCAAGTTTTCTAGGCATGGAATGGACAAATTGGCGACATACTGCAACATCTATCTTCTTCCATTCTTCAAGAACAATCTCTTTTAGAGCCTGGATACTGGATGAAGAGTGATGCTCAGCATGTCTCTTCAGAATCCCCATAGGGGTTCGATTGGATTTAGATCAGGAGACATACTTGGCAACTGAATCACATTCACCCTGTTCTTCAGAAATGCAACTGTGGCTATTAATTGTGTGTTTTGGATCATTGTCATGTTGGAAAAGTGCCTGATGACCAAGTACATGAAGTGATTGTAGCATCTTCTCTTTCAATATAGAGCAGTACATCTGTGAATTCATGATACCATCAATGAAATGCAGCTCCCTGACACCAGCAGCACTCATGCAGTCCCACAGAAGGACACTGCCACCACCATGTTTCACTGTAGGCACCATGCATTTTTCTTTCTACTCTCCACCTTTGCAGCACCATATAGTTTTTAAGCCATCAGTTACAAAAACATTTATTTTGGTCTCATCACTCCAGAGTACAGAGTCCTTGTAGTCGTTTTCTTTTCAACATCGGCCTTGGCAAATTCTAGGATTGCTTTTTTGTGCATGGGCTTTAGGAGAGGCTTCATTCCTGGACGACACCCATGCATTTCATTCCTCTGCAGTGTGTGCCATATTGTGTCATGGGAAATAATCACTCTAGTTTGGCTTTCTACTTCTATAGCTAACTGCAGTGGACTTGCATGGTGATTTTCTTCAACCCTTCTCATCAGAAGACATTCCATTCGAGGTGTTCATTTTCATGAACTGCCTGGACGTCTCTGTGAGATGGTTGCAATTCCGTCTTTGTTAAATTTTTATATCCCTTTTGTATTTTGTAGTTTAGTGTCCCATAGAAAATGTTGATTCTGAAAGGAAAGTAAAGGTTTTCTGACAATTTTGTTGGGGTGTACTTATTTATGCTGAACACTGTACATTATTTCTCTTTCACAGGCATGATTTAAACTCAGGTGAAACTGTGGTCCATTGTCACACACTAGTTCCTTTGCTTACTTTCTTGTTGAATATTGTGGAGAGAAATTTAATTACAGTAACAGATGTTATATTTGAAACAAATTAATTTTCTGACCATGTACTCTAGTAATCCATTAGTTTTATAGCAAATCAGCAATCCACAGATGCCACTGTGACAGGACCAGCAGTATCAATAGCAAGCTTCTCTAAAGCAGAGTCTAAACATGGCCCTAGATAGAGTGGTGAGGTGTGTGACAGGAGATATGTCATGACTCTGACAAGTAGCGCAAGATTTTATGTCATTTATTACTTTGCCATTCATGCCTGGCCACTAGTTTAGTTCATGTAGTCTTAGCTTTGTTTTTACAAGTTTTTGTGGATACTCATGTACGAATCACATAACATGTTGTCTTGGGGTCTCTGGCGCTAGAAAGTGATTAAGGTTCCTGAACTATATAGCCATACAGTATACATAAATTATTGTACATGTAAAAATTGTAAAAAAGTGACAATTACAGTTCAATCCCCACAATCTGCAATGACAGCCTCTCTGTTTCTCTCAGGAAATGTTTACTTTAAAGTAAAATTACTTTTTGCCTATAGTAGGGAAAGTAGCAGTTTGCTTTATAGTAGGCATATAAGCAGCTTATGTTCATGTTCTTCTGCCCTCCTGATCCATTACCAAAGACCTGAGATTTACTTGATATTTCAGCCCTGATTTACATTGTTGCATTCCAGAATGCATGACAAGTGAAATAACATGAGTTTCTATGGAGACTGCTCACATATATGCAGTGCGATTCCAACACGGTTTTAAAAAGGGTCCTGTGCGAGTTTAGTGAAGTGCGTTCGAATTTGTAGCTACATAGACTTGAATGGAAATCACTTGGCTATCCTAAGATAACACGATTCCAGTACATTTTCTGCAAGTCTTTCCTTTGTTTCCTATCTCCCATTGTCAGGGGAAAAGACGAGGAAGCCCGGGCAAATGCACCATTGCTCAATATGGCCACATCAATTCGCGCAAAGAAGTGCGCATAGGCGGGCGGCACGTAATCGTGCATTCCTGTGCACGAAAATGCACCGACACACAGAAGGTGCACTAATTGCTGACACTCAGTGGTCTTTATAAGGACTGCAGCTCTGCTCAGTGATTGCTGGATTATCGTCAGCCCCTCCCTTTCCTGTGTTCCTGAGTTTACTGCTGATTATCCGTTACCGACCTGGCTTGCTCCTGACCTTGTTCCTGTCTGCTGCTCTGTGTATGACCCCAGCCTGCTCCTGACCTTATTCCTGCCTGCTGCTCTGTGTATGACCCGGGCTTACTCCTGACCTTGCTCCTGTCTGATGCTCTGTGTATGACCCTGGCATGATCCTGACCTTGCTCCTGTCTGCTGCTGCTGCTCTGTGTATGACCCTGGCATGATCCTGACCTTGCTCCTGTCTGCTGCTGCTCTGTGTATGATCCTGGCTTGATACTGACCTTGCTCCTGTCTGATGCTCTGTGTATGACCCGGGCTTTCTCCTGACCTTGCTCCTGTCTGATGCTCTGTGTATGACCCGGGCTTACTCCTGACCTTGCTCCTGTCTGATGCTCTGTGTATGACCCGGGCTTACTCCTGACCTTGCTCCTGTCTGCTGCTGCTCTCTGTATGACCCTGGCATGATCCTGACCTTGTTCCTGTCTGCTGCTGCTCTGTGTATGATCCTGGCTTGATCCTGACCTTGCTCCTGTCTGATGCTCTGTGTATGACCCGGGCTTACTCCTGACCTTGCTCCTGTCTGATGCTCTGTGTATGACCCTGGCGTGATCCTGACCTTGCTCCTGTCTGCTGCTGCTCTGTGTATGACCCTGGCATGATCCTGACCTTGCTCCTGTCTGCTGCTGCTCTGTGTATGATCCTGGCTTGATTCTGACCTTGCTCCTGTCTGATGCTCTGTGTATGACCCGGGCTTTCTCCTGACCTTGCTCCTGTCTGATGCTCTGTGTATGACCCGGGCTTACTTCTGACCTTGCTCCTGTCTGATGCTCTGTGTATGACCCGGGCTTACTCCTGACCTTGCTCCTGTCTGCTGCTGCTCTGTGTATGACCCTGGCATGATCCTGACCTTGCTCCTGTCTGCTGCTGCTCTGTGTATGACCCTGGCATGATCCTGACCTTGCTCCTGTCTGCTGCTGCTCTGTGTATGATCCTGGCTTGATCCTGACCTTGCTCCTGTCTGATGCTCTGTGTATGACCCGGGCTTTCTCCTAACCTTGCTCCTGTCTGATGCTCTGTGTATGACCCGGGCTTACTCCTGACCTTGCTCCTGTCTGATGCTCTGTGTATGACCCGGGCTTTCTCCTGACCTTGCTCCTGTCTGATGCTCTGTGTATGACCCGGGTTTACTCCTGACCTTGCTCCTGTCTGATGCTCTGTGTATGACCCTGGCATGATCCTGACCTTGCTCCTGTCTGCTGCTGCTCTGTGTATGACCCGGGCTTGATCCTGACCTTGCTCCTGTCTGCTGCTGCTCTGTGTGTGACCCTGGCATGATCCTGACCTTGCTCCTGTCTGCTGCTGCTCTGTGTATGACCCTGGCATGATCCTGACCTTGCTCCTGTCTGCTGCTGCTCTGTGTATGATCCTGGCTTGATCCTGAACTTGCTCCTGTCTGATGCTCTGTGTATGACCCGGGCTTCTCCTGACCTTGCTCCTGTCTGATGCTGTGTATGACCCGGGCTTACTCCTGACCTTGCTCCTGTCTGATGCTCTGTGTATGATCCTGACCTTGTTCTTGTCTGCTGCTGCTCTGTGTATGACCCGAGCTTGATCCTGACCTTGCTCCTGTCTGCTGCTGCTCTGTGTATGACCCTGGCATGATCCTGACCTTGCTCCTGTCTGCTGCTGCTCTGTGTATGACCCTGGTATGATCCTGACCTTGCTCCTGTCTGCTGCTGCTCTGTGTATGACCCTGGCATGATCCTGACCTTGCTCCTGTCTGCTGCTGCTCTGTGTATGATCCTGGCTTGATCCTGTCTGCTGCTGCTCTGTGTATGATCCTGGCTTGATCCTGACCTTGCCCCTGTCTGATGCTCTGTGTATGACCCGGGCTTACTCCTGACCTTGCTCCTGTCTGCTGCTGCTCTGTGTATGATCCTGGCTTGATCCTGTCTGCTGCTGCTCTGTGTATGATCCTGGCTTGATCCTGACCTTGCCCCTGTCTGATGCTCTGTGTATGACCCGGGCTTACTCCTGACCTTGCTCCTGTCTGCTGCTGCTCTGTGTATGATCCTGGCTTGATCCTGACCTTGCTCCTGTCTGCTGTTCCATATTGATCCTGGCTCTGGCTACTGACTACTCTACCCATCCTCCAGGATCCACGTGTTCTCTGGACAAATTCCTCCTGCAACTGGAGCACCCACGGGTTCCATCTCATCAGGCATCTCCAAGCAGCAACACCACTGGCGACCCATGCTTCTTTGGGCACTGCACCTACTGTTTCCACCTCCAGGGGTGCACTGCACTTAGCCGTAAAGGGAGCCCTCTCTCTGTTGCAGCCTCTGGTGAGGTACGTGACACCCATCCCTGGTTCATGTCAGGAGAGAGACAGAGAGAGAGACTGACTGAGAACACTGCTAAATTGCACCTGAATCGCTGAACAACTACCCCTTGAAATGGCACTGAAACTGGCATGAAAGTTGGGCCACATCTATGTGAACGTAACCTCAGATTTATAGAAACTAGTGACATCTTCCACAAAACAGGGATTGATGTTTGTGCAGACCAGGGCAGCAGTGTATCATGGGGATGTACAGACTACGTATGCGGACTCTTATGAGGTGAACATTTGCTGCAGATTTGAAATGTTTATCCGTCTTTTTTCCCATACCATAGGGGTTCAGTATAGGCGAACCAAGTCTTCGGTTGATATATTATCTAGCACTCATCTTGCATTAGACATTTTCTTAGGGTTTCTTCCTCTTCATTCCATCACTTAATTTAATGCCCATAATGACTGGCTAGTTTTTTCTCTTCTCTTCTTGTGCCTATACTCGCTTGTCTCTAAAACAAATTGTCCAGCAAATCTGCAGATTTACAAGCGTTCTCTCCACTTATTGATGACAATAGACCCTCCTCATCTCTTCTCTGTGGGTTTTCTTCTACCATGCACCCATGACAAAGGACATTCTTAAAGGGTTAGCTTAGGGAACTGCAAAGGATTAACCCTGTCCACACTTGGTCCAGCCTGTGAAGGCGGACACAAACACATTTGCACACAAACACATGCGTTACCCAACCAGAAAAGGTACCAGAGTGATTTTGGTTTCCTTGGGAACCAGAAGATAGGACATAGCTTAAGAGCAGCTCACCTAACCTGCATAACCTACATTCCCTATCCGAGCACAGTTCATTCTGGAGACTCCATCTACTCTGGCTGACCCACCAGAAATTTGGTATGGATATTTCTGCTTGAGACACTGCATATGCAGGAACAGATCCACAGGATGCAAACACTGTGTTTTAAAGTATCAGTTATCCCAAAGGTTAATATTAAATGTTATTTTATTCAGAAGATAGGGGTGGTTTGAGAATAATGTCACATATCAAATGTCAGCAGCTATCTCTAACAGTTGCGAACATGTAAAACCTTGAGAAGGGAGGGGGTGAGAGAGAGAGCATTCTAAGAGAAAGTTCAGTCTGTGTAGCAGATGGACATTGCTAACAAAATTGATTCTCCTGTGCTTAAATGAACAATATACTGAAATTCTGTGCCAGCCTAGTAAGTTCAAAGTACAGGTTCATTTGAAGGAATATGCTCATTGATTTCTAAATGTTGCTGAAGATAGGAGGCTTTTGTCTTAATTTACCTTTTTTCTTTCTTTAGTATCGAAAATGTAAATCATGGGATCAGTTGCATAAAGAGCATATTAACGCTGGACGTACTGTGCAAGTAAGTAACATGAATAAATAAAATTTGAACACGTGCAGTCTTGTAATGCCTTAGGTTTCTGATGTAGTTCATGATGTAGTTCATGCCCTGAGATCTTGCCTCACTTGTAACATCTGAAAGTACCACTGGACAATAATGAGGTGGATTTGAAATTAACTGCCTGCTACGATGCTACAATGCCAAAACACACACACACATATATACACACACACACACACACACACACACACACACGCACGCCCCCCTGCAATCTCCCTGTGCCAAGAAGACATCTGTTAAAGTAAAATGTTTGCAGCTGCAGCACTCCTTGTAGATCACTCTGATCTCCAGAGGGGGTTGCAGACTGCTGTGAAGTACTTAAGAGAGTCCTAAGACAGGGACTTACCATCATTACCCTCTTGAAGGCTAGGAAATTGGCTTCTTACAAAGTCTACCATCACACCTGGAAGGCCTATTTTGCTTGGTTGGAGTCAAAAAAATATCACCTCGCAAAATGCTTCATGCTTTCAAAGCAACAACAGTTCCTTGAATGCGTATATAAATGAAGGGACTGATCCTAGAGTGGATAAAAAAAGTTGTGAAATAATAAATCCTAAATATACTAGTTCACCCACTTCATCCATAAAAGTGTGATTCTAGATCCTCCGGATCAAGGAAAGACTTGTCTATGATTTCATACAGTGTTTGGGAGGATAGAACAGTCCTCAGAAGTGAATATCTAGAATCACAGGAAAGGCTCTTAACTGATCAAATCTTCCAAGCAATAGTAGTAGCATCCATGAACTGGAACTAGCCCGTTTGAGTGATAAAGCCAATATTTATACACTGTGTAGACATCCAGGAACTTTGAGTGCTTTTGATGTGGAAAAGTTCTCAAGGTGGATTTAGCCTATAGTTTTATTATAGGTGCAAATATCCACACATAGATCTCTATAGGGACCACCGAGATAGCATCTGTGCATGGCTTGGATATCACCCATATTACTGGGAGTCCATAAAGCAGATGATCATAAAACGTCTGCTCACTCTCATGGACATTCAAGCAACTTAATTTCAGGTGTAAAAGCAAAAGTCCATCCATCATGGAGAGATATAAAGAGCACCACCACAGGATCAAATGGGGAAAAGACTGATGTCTGACCAGTTTAGTTGGAATTCCAACTTTGTCAAAGACTACCCAGCCACAGTAGTGTAAACTCTTAAATATCAGTTCAGTAATAATGATGGCATCCATACAGGCAGAGAACACCAGCATTCCAGCTCCTTTTCCCTTAATACCAGGGTATTCCATTGTCTCACCTAGTCCCTCCCACCTGGAAAAGCCCACCGAAGACACATTGGCAGTTTGTCATCACATCCGCACACTGGAAGTGCCACGACACACAAAGTCACAGCATATAAAACGTTATGACGCACATGTTTACACAATGCCATGATGGGCTGTGTACGACACAGGAAGAGAGTAGCTTTGTCTGATGCTGAATGTGTAGATAGAGGGCATGGAACACTCAAGGGAGTAGGGGTGGGAAGGGGGTCCATCAAAAGGAAAATGAAGTTTTGAAGGAGATGGTTGATTAAACACAGTTAAACAATTCATCTCTTGCACACAGGGATTACATTTGTGTTGGTGGATCACTAACAAAGAACAGGCGTTTTGGGAAGGGGAGATGGGAGGCACAGGAGGAAGAGGAAAGGATCTCAGCCAGGGAGAGGAAAACAGGAAGAGGAAGGGAGGCTGTGCACAAATGGGGGTATCCACTCCTGGTTTAACTGCACAAGCACGAAGTGGGAGGGATGGCCCAGCTCCAAGAGACAGGGGATAGAACAATATATGCACCGGATGGGCAAACAATAGATGAAAGTGACTTTAAAATCATTAACCTTTCCAATATGAACCTCTCTGCTGCACAGATTTGTTTTCTGTCTAAGTGTTTGAGTTTCTGCCCTTGTTTGAAGGGTGTGTGTATTTGTTTGCTGTATGGGAAGAAAGACATGTGGAGGATACTGAAGTTGATTTAATTGACATAGCTTTAGAACTGGTTGATGGAATTCAGAGATGTTATAATGGAGGGGAATACATTGTCATGTCAAAACTGGAAGATGTGGATTTACATCGTCGGCAGTAGCTGGAGTGTAGTGTTTTGTGGCTGCAGTTACCAGAGAATTGAAAGCAGTGAACTTTGGAAAGATGGCACATGACAATCTTACAGGGGAAGAACAAGTTGCTTTGGAAAAACATAAGAACTACCACAACATTGTGATCAAGCCTGGCGACAAGGGGGGAAATCTTGTTATCCTGCATTGACATAAATATGTGTTGTGTTATAAATATATGATGTGTATGTGTCAAAAGATCTTAAAAATTAAGAAAGGGTACACAGGATACCAACCACCTTGTCATCATTGATTTGGTTCAGGTACATTGACGACGTCTTAATCCTCTGGCATGGTGAACCACAGGAAGTTGTGAGGTTTTCTGGATGTATTGGGACAAAATTAGTTCAATTTGTAATTTAGGTACGCTTGTGATGCTAGGACTGTTATATTTCTTGAGCTCATGATTCAGAATATGGGAAATGGTTCCCTTACCACAAAACATTTCAGGCAACCTGCATCCTCAGTCTCTTGAGGGTGGTAGCTTCTATCCAAGGCCCCTGATCAAAGTGGTCTTGTATTTAAGAGCTAAAAGAAATTGTACATTACTTTATGACTTTGAACAAGAGGCTTCCTCCCTCAGGGAGAGGTTTTTGAGGAGGGGGAACAAATGAATGTGGCTAACTAAAGCCTGCACAAGAGCCAAAAAAAGCAATAAATAGAATTTCCTGTATAGGAGGCAACACATTCAGGAGAACCAGATAGGTCTTTGTATGCAGTACACTACCTCTTCCCAGGAAATTCTCAACCTATGCCACAAACTTTGGCATTTGCTGATGGATGATGACCAATTAAAAGATTTGTTTTGGAAAAACTTGTGGATATTTACCACAGGGATTGGTCTTGAAAAGATTTACTTGTATACAGCTTGGTACGTATGGATAAGCAGTGGGATAGTGTCAGGGAGTGGTTCAGCGCAGATATGCGAGTACGCTAGTTCACATAACTGGCACTTCTCCAGCTTGGCGCTCTTGAATGCAGAGAAATGCACAAAGGCATGTGGCATGCCTGCTGACATGCACATGCAGTCACAAAAGCTGGCTCCAAAAGCCCTATTTAGGGAAGAAGGCAGCTTTGAAAAGTTGCTGGATGAACTTCAGCTCCTGAATCTCCTTGTCTCCCAGAGGATCTGCCAAGAGGAGTGGGCTAAAATCCCTCGTGAGTATTGTGCAAACCTGGTGGCAAACTACAGGAAACGTCTGACCTCTGTGATTGCCAACAAGGGATTTTCCACCAAGTACTAAGTCATGTTTTGTGAAGGGGAACAAATACTTATTTCCCTCACGAACAAGCAAGTCAGTGCATAATTTGTTAGACATGCATTTCTTTAGAATTTTTTTATTGCTATTTTGTCTCTCAGTGTTACAATACACCTACCATTCGATTTTTAGACTGATCATTTCTTTGTGAGTGGGCAAATATTCAAAATCAACAGGGGATCAAATACATATTTTCTTCACTGTGTGTGTGTATATATATCTTCCGTTTGAGCAGTGCTATGTGGATAAAACATTTTTTTCTAGTTATATTTTTTTTTTTACCAGTAATAGTTTTTAATTAAGATATACAAATGTGCAGGTAAAGTAAAAAATACAATAGAGAACAGTAGAAAATGCAAATATTGACAGCAAAAATCAGTATATGAGCATTAAAAAAAGGCAGTAGTGAAAGGCACACAGCAATACATCATAATTAGAGATGAGCGCATTATTCAAAAATTCGGTTCGGCTGATTCGCCGAATTCGCCGAATAAATTCGCTTCGAGCCGAATATATTCGCTGCGAATTTAACTTATAAAAAGGGTGTTTCTAGGCTTCAGAGAGCCTTTATATTAGTGCAGAACACTGTACATTTAATTTAAATGCCCTTGGAGTCTGCTGGGGAAGAGAAATAATACTGTCAGTCAGTATGACATGCAGATGAGTGCCGTCGATCTTAGAATCACCGCACACTTCACTCATTTGGGCAGTCACGGGGCCAAAACCAGAGTGTGGAGCCACAGTGTGGCGGTGGAGGCAGCAGAAATGGGAGGCCATACAGCACCCTATGACAAAATGGAACCCACCAGCAGTGTGAGGAGACCTGAAAGTGGCACATGGCAGAGTGTGGCGATGGAGACAGCAGCAATGGGAGGCCGTACAGGGACCCATGACACATTCTGGACCTGGCAGCAGCATGAGGAGGCGGTACAGGGGCCCATGACAGATTACGGGCCTGGCAGCAGCATGAGGAGTCGGTACCGGGGCCCATGGCAGATTACGGGCCTGGCAGCAGCATGAGGAGGCGGTACAGGGGCCCATGGCAGAGTGGTGGAGCGTAAGCAGCTAAAATTGAAGGCCATACAGAGGCCTATGTTAAAAAGTCCCCCCAGCAGCAGCGTGGGGAGACGACTATCAAGAGTCCAATGGCAGAGTGGCGGAGCAGAAGCAGCTTCAATTGAAGGCCATACGCAGGCCTAGGTTTAAAAGTCCCTCACAGTTAATTCCAATAACGAACTCTACTCCTCCGTGCAATCTACTTACGAGACCCTGGGCAGTTCTGGGTCCAATTTGTGGTAGAGACTGGTTTTGTTCAGCCATGCTTGAGCGAGTAATAACAGGTCTGTGCTGCCCTTTAGTGTCTGGCTTAATGCGCACAACACTGAACGTCCCAGCGTTTGTCAACGATTTGCCGTTAAGTGATGCAAACCCACTGAACCACGTTCATGAGGAGCCGGTACAGGGGGCCATGAATCAGTATGGACCTGGCAGCAGCGTGAGCAGACGACAGAGGCACATGGCGCAGGGTGGCGGTGTAGGCAGCATTATTCTGAAGCCATACACAGGCCTAGGTTAAAAAGCGGAAGCCGTCAGCAGCGTGAGCAGACGACAGAGACACATGGCGCAGGGTGCCGGTGGATGCAGCAGTATTCGGAAGCCAAACACAGGCCTCGGTTAAAAAGCGGAAGCCGTCAGCAGCGTGAGCAGACGACAGAGGCACATGGCGCAGGGTGGCGGTGGAGGCAGCAGCAATGGAAGGCCATACAGCACCCTATCACAAAATGGAACCCACCAACAGTGTAAGGAGACCTGAAAGTGGCACATGGCAGAGTCTGGCGATGAAGTCAGCAGCAATGGGAGGCCGTACAGGGACCCATGACACACTCTGGACCTGGCAGCAGCAAGAGGAGGCGGTACAGGGGCCCATGGCAGAGTGGCGAAGCGTAAGCAGCTTAAATTGAAGGCCATACAGAGGCCTATGTTAAAAAGTCCCCCCAGCAGCAGTGTGGGGAGACGACTATCAAGAGTCCAATGGCAGAGTGGCGGAGCAGAAGCAGCTTCAATTGAGGGCCATACACAGGCCTAGGTTAAAAAGTCCCCCCAGCAGCAGCGTGGGGAGACGACTATCAAGAGTCCAATGGCAGAGTGGCGGAGCGGAAGCAGCTTCAATTGAAGGCCATACACAGGCCTAGGTTAAAAAGTCCCCCCAGCAGTAGTGTGGGGAGACGACTATCAAGAGTCCAATGGCTGAGTGGCGATCCGGGAAGTCAGCGTTGTGATTGCAGATGCAATGCAGAGATTCTATGAGGTGATGCCGTGGGTGCGAAGAAGATCATATACCGTCGTACTTCCATCCATAAGACAGAACAACCTGCGAACCGGGAGCTTTATTGCCCTGACCCGCTGAGCAGCTTCTGGGATACCCAAGAGGCCCATGGCAGAGTGGCGGAGCGTAAGCAGCTTCAATTAAAGGCCATACAGAGGCCTATGTTAAAAAGTCCCCCCAGCAGCAGTGTGGGGAGACGACTATCAAGAGTCCAATGGCTGAGTGGCGATCCGGGAAGTCAGCGTTGTGATTGCAGATGCAATGCAGAGATTCTATGAGGTGATGCCGTGGGTGCGAAGAAGATCATATACCGTCGTACTTCCATCCATAAGACGGAACAACCTGCGAACCGGGAGCTTTATTGCCCTGACCCGCTGAGCAGCTTCTGGGATACCCAAGAGTTTGGCTTCTGTGGGGAATATGGTTGAAAACTGAAACTTAAAGGCATGTTGACGGAAGGGCACCAGTGTCAGTGCTCCGGAGGGAATATATTCAAAGCTGACACTTAAAGGTATATCGACGGTCAGAGACCACAGGAAGTGGAGCTTGCGTCTTAAATCGACTGAATGTGGCAGACGTGAAACGTCTACGGGCCGTATATGAAACGTGTTGTTCCTCTTTCTGGAATAAGTGTTGGAAATGGCCACTCTTTTTGGTGTGGCGTTTTGTCTATTTAATTCCGATAACGGACTCTACTCCTCCGTGCAATCTAGTTACGAGACCCTGGGCAGGTCTGGGTCCAATTTGTGGTAGAGACTGGTTTTGTTCAGCCATGCTTGAGCGAGTAATAACAGGTCTGTGCTGCCCTTTGGTGTCTGGCTTAATGCGCACAACACTGAACGTCCCAGCATTTGTCAACGATTTGCCGTTAAGTGATGCAAACCCGCTGAACCACGTTCATGAGGAGCCGGTACAGGGGGCCATGAATCAGTATGGACCTGGCAGCAGTGTGAGGAGACCCGAAAGTGGCACATGGCGCAGGGTGGCGGTGGAGGCAGCAGTATTCGGAAGACATACACAGGACTAGTTTAAAAAGCGGAAGCCGTCAGCAGCGTGAGCAGACGACAGAGGCACATGGCGCAGGGTGGCGGTGGAGGCAGCAGTATTCGGAAGCCATACACAGGCCTAGGTTAAAAAGCGGAAGCCGTCAGCAGCGTGAGCAGACGACAGAGGCACATGGCGCAGGGTGGCGGTGGAGGCAGCAGTATTCGGAAGCCATACACAGGCCTAGGTTTAAAACTGGAACCCAGCAGCGTGAGCAGACGACAAAGACGCACATGGCAGAGGATGGATCTGGCAGCAGTATGAGAAGGCGGTACAGGGGCCCGTGGCACAGTGTGGTGATGGGGGCTACAGCAACTGGATGCCAGAAAGTGGCCGATAGGGCTATATACTGCATGGAATTATAAAGTTGTAAAGACAGCGGCCTATAAGGCTATACACACTATAACAATCATGACTTGATTGACCATTGGCCTATAAGGCTATACACAGCATGAATATCATGACTTATTCTGAGAGTGGTTTGGAAGGCTATATACAAAAAGTAATTCATGAGCTGTCCGGACAGCGGACAATAAGTGCATATATACAAATCAATTCATCAGCTGTCCAGCCAGCGGCCTCAAAGGCGACACATATAGAAAGCAATGCATGAGCTGTTCAGACAGCGGCCTCTAAGGCGACAGATATACAAAGCAATTCCCGAGGTGTTCAGGGAGCGGCCTGAACGGCTAGGTTATTACTAAATATATTTTTGTGGCCAAACATCGGCCTATAAATAGATGTCTACACAGTGACAAAAAATTATGTCGCCAGACAGCGGCCCCTAAGGCGACAGATATACAAAGCAATTCCCGAGGTGTTCAGTGAGCGGCTTGAACGGCTAGGTTATTACTAAATATATCTTTCTGGCCAAACATCGGCCTATAAATAGATGTCTACACAGTGACAAAAAAGTAGGTCGCCTTACAGCGGCGTATCCTACAAATTGACATTATAAGAAATGGTTTAGACCAAAAAAAAAAAAAAAAACTTTGATGCGATGCTATACCTTAGTAGATTGTGGAAAGTCGACAAGTCAAGCGTAACTGTGTACATTACAGAAAATCTTAACAAGACAACCAAACATGTGGCCAAACCATGACCGATACAACAAGTTAACAATGTAAGAAACAGGAGGGGGCCAAACTGTGACCAATAAATAAACAGTCCACCTCATTGATGAGATGGACAACACGTGTCAAATAAATATTTAAAAAAATTGCTATTCCATCGGTCTGGAACTGGTCGACTATAAATAATTAAAAAGTTTAAATTCATGTGACAGTCGTCCAGCGACGTATAAATAATTTAAAAACACCAATTCATGAGGGGCCCGACCAGCAGAGTATAAGTCATTAAAAAGGTTCAATTCATGTGACGGTCGTCCAGCGAAGTATAAATAATTTAAAAACCCCAATTCATGAGGGGCCCGACCTGCAGAGTATAAGTCATTAAAAATGTGCAAAACATGAGTCGGCCGACCAGCAGCCTCTCAATAAAATATATATACAAATGTATGGATCAGGTGGAGGTCTTCCATTTGTCCCTAATAACATGTTTGGGGCATGATTCATGGCGGATTTAGTCAGTTGTGTCAGGAACTGGTGGTTTGAAATCCAGACTAATCCACGCCTGATTCATTTTCACAAACGTGAGTCTCTCCACACTTTGGGTGGACAGTCGTGTCCTCCGCGGAGTTACAATACCTCCTGCCGCACTAAACACGCGCTCCGATGCCACGCTACTGGCCGGGCATGACAGCCTTTCAAGGGCAAATTCAGCTAGTTGGGGCCAAAGGTCAAGTTTCGTTGCCCAGTAGTCAAGGGGATTGTCTACCTCGGTTGGCAGGGTGCTGTCCAAGTAGGCCCAAGCCTGTTGTTTGAGGTCCTGCTCCAGGTCCACCTGATGCTGCTGCTGCTGCGGCTGGTTAGTAGTTTCCTCACTGCGCTGGTGAAGAAAGCTACTCATCATCGACTGCAGACTGAGGCAGCCGCTGCTGGTGGAGCTGCCACTGCTCCTACCACCCCACCCCTCCCCTGCTGCCATGGCAGCGGAACGCGAGCGCACAGGGCCCACAGTGTCTGAGGATGGACGTTGGCGCAGAAAGGCAGAGACCAACTGACTACATAGGTGGTTTTTATAGTACGTTATTTTGGCCTCCCTCTCAGCAGGTGTGAAAAAGGCCACCATTTTTGAACGGTAGCGAGGGTCCAACAAGGTGGACAGCCAAAAGTCATCCCTCTGTCTGATGGTTATTATTCGGCTGTCGCTACGCAAGCAACCGAGCATGCTATGGGCCATTTGTGCCAAGGAATGCGAGGGACTCCCTGCCTCCATCTCCACAGCATACTGCCACGGTGCGTCTGGGTCCTCTGTCTCCTCCTCCTCCTCTACCAGATGCTCCTGCTCCTCCACTCCTGTCCGCTGAGTGGAAAAACCACCCATTTCACTCAATAATTCCTGAGCACCAATGTCCTCCTCTACCTCCTCCTCTTCTTCCTGTCCTGCCCCCACAGGGGTCATGTGGCGTTGAGATCTGTGCGCCACGTCTACCGCACCCTGACCAGCCATTGTTAACAGCATTTGTTCCAGGACGTGCAACAGAGGAATGACGTCGTTCATCCCATAGTCCTGCCGACTCACGAATAGCGTGGCCTCCTCAAAGGGCCTGAGCAAGCGGCAGGTGTCACGCATGAGCTGCCAATGGCTGACATTTAAGTTACACAGGGGAGTACCTTTATCCGTTTGTAACATCAGGAAATCGGTGATGGCCTTTCGCTGTTCGTAAAGGCGGTCTAACATATGTAGGGTTGAATTCCACCTTGTTGCAACGTCGCAGATCAGGCGATGCTGTGGAATTCCGTTCTGCCGCTGCAGCTCAAGGAGGGTGTGCTTTGCGGTGTAGGAATGGCTGAAATGCATGCAAAGTTTACGTGACATTTTAAGGATGTCTTGCAGTGGGATGGTGGATTTTAGGAACCGCTTGACAACCAGATTGAACACGTGAGCCATGCATGGCGCATGGCACAACCTTCCTTGACGCAGAGCAGACACCATGTTCTTTCCGTTGTCGGTCAACATGGTTCCGATTTTCAGTTTGCGCGGAGACAGCCATCTGTCGATTTCTCTGTTCATTACACTCAGAAGTTCCTCCCCTGTGTGACTACGTTCGCCAAGGCATACCAGGTGCAGCACAGCGTGACACCGTTGCGCCCTGCACATGTGATATGCCGGTCGGGTAATGGGACTTGGCACGGGGGTGGCGGCTGAGGACACGGCGGAAGAAGAGGTGGTAGAGGCGGACATCTTTGCTGGACCAAGGACGTGCAAACGTGGAGGCAAAAGCGGCGTGACCTGTCCAAGTTGCTGGTGCGGCTGTGCCGGCACCACATTCACCCAGTGGGCCGTAAATGACATGTACTGTCCCTGACCGTAGTTACAGCTCCACACGTCGGCGCTGCCGTGCACTTTGGCAGAGACCGACATGCTCAAAGACTGGCCCACCATCTCTTCTACATGTGAATGCAGGGCTGGCACTGCCTTTTTGGCGAAGAAATGCCGGCTTGGCACTCTCCACCGTGGCTCGGCACAAGCCATCATTTCTCGGAAAGGTGCTAAGTCCACCACTTGGAAAGGGAGGGACTGCAGCACCAGCAACTTGTACAGGAGGACATTCAGCTTCTGCACCGTTGGGTGCGTGCTCGCAAACTGTTGTCTCTTGGAAACGGATTCCAAGAAAGACTGCTGACGGAGTCCGTGAAGAGGAGTAGCAGGAGAAGGAGCATCTGAACGAGCGGAAGATGCCAACGAGCGACAACTCCCCTCAGCAGAGGTGTTGGAGCCTTGACTGGCTGATAGAGGGCGATTGACGACGTCGGGTGACGGAGCAAGTAACGGAGCGGGTGATGGAGCGGGGGCTGGGGCAGGCAGAACCGCCGTATCTTTATCACGGTTTTCCCAGGCCACCGAATGGCGACGCTGCATATGCTGACGCAACGCTGTAGTCCCAACATTGGCCCCCTGGCCACGCTTGACTTTCTGGCCACATAGTCGACATACGGCTACGTTTACTTCCTCGGGCGGCTTGACGAAAAATTGCCACACCGCCGAGTAGGAAACTTTGCCCCCGCTACTCCTCACTGGCTGACTGCTACTTCCTCCGTGCACACCGGCACCACTACTGGCCGTGGTGGTAGGCTGCAGTGGAGCTGGTGCTCTACTCCGTGGCCGTTTGGCTCCACTGACACTGCTGCGACCCTGCTGCCTCCTGGGCAACCCACCGACTGTTTTGCTCGCTGGCAATCTGGCACCCTCTTCTCCTGATGATGCGGAAGCAATAGCCTGATGACGACGAGGCTGCCAAGTGCGATCAGCCTCATCATCATCAATTAGGGTCTCCGCGTCACTACTAGCCCCCTCGGCTGCGTGTGGGTCAGGAGACAGACCTGTCTCTAGACCGGCTACCGAGCCACTCTCCTCGCCAGTACTTCTTCGCCTGGCTGCTGAAGAGGCGGATGTCTCCCCCCGTTCCTGACCGCCCTCTGTTAGCTCTTCCTCACTGTACAGTGGGGCTGAGCCCACAGCATGCGATACTTCGCTTGGTGAGGGAACACCAAAGGACAGGGGCAGGTCGAGGACACGTGATTTCAGTGGGCTTGCTCCTGGGCCATGCCAACTAACGGTTGTGTCTGACGTACCCACCGACCGTTGGCTGTAGGTGTCAGAGGTGACCTGGGAAGAGGAAGATGACCGAGTCAACCAATCGATGACGGCAGGGTTGTCGGTGGAGACACGACCGCTGGATGACACCGGGAGCACTGGCCTCTGGCTGCGACTAGTGCTGCCTCGACCCCTTCCTCTGCTGCCACGTCTGCTCGCTCCTGAAACATTGCCTCCTCTGCCACTCCTCTGCGTGTTGTCTGACATACTCTTTAATTCAATAAGCACCCCAAAAATAAAACCGGATTTAACTCTTTGAACGTACAATAGTGGTTGTGAAGCAGAAAGTCAGTTTATTTAGCACAATCGGTCAATTGCAGCTTGCCGTTGGCTGGAAACTGTACGTTTATGTCACTGGAATGCACTAATCACCCAAAAAATATTACCGCCACCCGGCGTATAAATGGATCTAACTCTTTGAACGTACAATAGTGGTTGTGAAGCAGAAAGTCAGTTTATTGTACACAATCGGTCAATTGCAGCTTGCTGTTGGCTGGAAACTGTACGTTTATGTCACTGGAATGCACCAATCACCCAAAAAATATTACCGCCAGCCGGCGTGTAAATGGATTTAACTCTTTGAACGTACAATAGTGGTTGTGAAGCAGAAAGTCAGTTTATTTAGCACAATCGGTCAATTGCAGCTTGCCGTTGGCTGGAAACTGTACGTTTATGTCACTGGAATGCACTAATCACCCAAAAAATATTACTGCCACCCGGCGTGTAAATGGATCTAACTCTTTGAACGTACAATAGTGGTTGTGAAGCAGAAAGTCAGTTTATTGTACACAATCGGTCAATTGCAGCTTGCCGTTGGCTGGAAACTGTACGTTTAGATCACTGGAATGCACTAATCACCCAAAAAATATTACCGCCACCCGGCGTGTATATGGATTTAACTCTTTGAACGTACAATAGTGGTTGTGAAGCAGAAAGTCAGTTTATTTAGCACAATCGGTCAATTGCAGCTTGCCGTTGGCTGGAAACTGTACGTTTCTGTCACTGGAATGCACTAATCACCCAAAAAATATTACCGCCAGCCGGCGTGTAAATGGATTTAACTCTTTGAATGTACAATAGTGGTTGTGAAGCAGAAAGTCCGTTTATTTAGCACAATCGGTCAATTGCAGCTTGCCGTTGGCTGGAAACTGTACGTTTATGTCACTGGAATGCACTAATCACCCAAAATATATTACCGCCACCCGGCGTGTAAATGGATTTAACTCTTTGAACGTACAATAGTGGTTGTGAAGCAGAAAGTCAGTTTATTTAGCACAATCGGTCAATTGCAGCTTGCCGTTGGCTGGAAACTGTACGTTTATGTCACTGGAATGCACTAATCACCCAAAAAATATTACCGCCACCCGGCGTGTATATGGATTTAACTCTTTGAACGTACAATAGTGGTTGTGAAGCAGAAAGTCAGTTTATTTAGCACAATCGGTCAATTGCAGCTTGCCGTTGGCTGGAAACTGTACGTTTATATCACTGGAATGCACTAATCACCCAAAAAATATTACCGCCACCCGGCGTGTAAATGGATCTAACTCTTTGAACGTACAATAGTGGTTGTGAAGCAGAAAGTCAGTTTGTTGTACACAATCGGTCAATTGCAGCTTGCCGTTGGCTGGAAACTGTACGTTTGTGTCACTGGAATGCACTAATCACCCAAAAAATATTACCGCCAGCCGGCGTGTAAATGGATTTAACTCTTTGAACGTACAATAGTGGTTGTGAAGCAGAAAGTCAGTTTATTTTGCACAATCGGCAAACTGCAGCACCAACTGTGCACGACAGCCACCAAAAAAAAAAAGGGTGTATGTCACTTTAAATTTTCGATTCTTTGATAGCTGTGGCCCTAAGTAACGATTCTGTGTCCCTGAGTAACGATTCTGTGTCCCTGAGTAACGATTCTGTGTCCCTGAGTAACGATTCTGTGGCCCTAAAGTCTATGTGGCCCTAACTCTGTCCCTTAATACACACAGGTCTGTCTCTCTTGAATGACCGGAGGCTAATGGAGAATTCTAAGATGGCCGCGATTTATAGCTCCACCATTACACAGTGCTGGCTGGCTGCTGATTGGCTAATGCGATCACATGTCATGAATGCATTATGGGTCAGCGCGCCTTGTCTGCGCGCCTTCCCAGAGATCCCCGCCCCATCTTCTCTGTCCATTTTCTCCGTCGCCACACATGTCGCCGCTATTTTTGGGAAAATTCGATTCGTGCATCCGAAGTTTGCTAATCTTCGGATTCGTCGCGAATAGAATTTTTCCAAATCTTCGGAACGAATTCCACTTCGTCATGTTCGATTCGCTCATCTCTAATCATAATGTTACAAAGAGCATCATGTCAAATCTGCAATAGAACATGGTATTTTCTCAAGCACCAGCTATAAGAGGGAGCCCCACAGGAAAGAAGAAAAAAAAAGGGGGGGGGGAAGGGGCCCGGGCCCAGAAAAGAAAGAAGACATCAATAATGTAAAATAGACCCAAGACAACCTACAACCTAGATCCTCTAAATGTACAGCCAGAATAGGAATTAAGCAGTGATACCCTGCGCATCAACCCAACAATTCCACATTTTGTCGAGTTAGTGAGGACAGTTCCTACTGGTGTAGCTAAGCTTGTACAAGGGTTGAATTGAAGGGGGGCGGGATTTTCATTTCAGGAGAATATCTCATTTAGCATAGAAGGCAAAATAAAACATGAATAGCCTTTCATGTCTAGTTGGCACCATGCCCTCCACAATGCCTAGCAGCCACAGGACAGGGTCTAGCTGGAGGGAAAGTTTACCCACTGCATTAATCATGTCCGCCACTCCTAGCCAATAGCGTTGCAGTTTAGGGCAGAGCCAAAAAACATGTACCAGTAGCAAGCTTGCAGCGATTGCAAGTATCTGGAGTGCCAGAATAGATAAGTGACAAGCGTTGAGGAGTGTAATAGACTGTAAATAAATTTCAGTTGGAGGAACTGATCCCTGGAGGAAACCATATTCTTTAAAAATTGAAGAAAACAATCTTCCCAATCATTTTTCGTCAGGGAGGGAATGTCATCGTGCCACTTATGGTATAGCACAGTAATTTTAGGTAAGGTCAGAGGGATTATTGAGAGTAGATTGCCAATAGAGGTTTAGGTAGGTCATTACCCAACAACAGCGTCTCCAGTTGGTCAGATAAAAGAGTTACAGGACACGGAAACTGTGTGAAGGCCGCGTGCTGCAGTTGTAGAAATCTAAAAAACATAGTGTTGGGCATGTGGTAAGTATCTTGAAGTGCATTAAAGGACAGTAGGGTACCTCCAGGCATTATATGTTTCAATAGCACAATACCATGTCTGGCCCATAGAGCAGAATCTGGAATGGTGTGAAAATAAGGAAGGTTAGATTTACCCCATAGAGGAGTGTAAGGAGTGTCAGGTGCTGCATTTTGGGCCCTGGCCTCTCTCCCAACCAAAGAATTGTCTACATCTGGACAGTAACTGCAGGAATAGACTGGGGTCCCTGGAAAGGCAGATTGCTGAGCTTCATGTAGGAACCCAACAAAGCAGTCTCCAGTAGATAAATAAATTGGGATGGCCAGGCCATCTAGTTATATTTATCTCTATATATTTTTGGAGCTCTACTTATGCATCCAACAATGTATTGATATCTCTGTATCTGTATTGGGTGGTTTTGGGGTGTTTATGTAGTTTAATGTAAGGTACACTCTCTAGGTACCAGTGTCTGGTGCTTGTTGCTTCCCATGTTCCAGCTTGTTTTTTCTTCTGGGTGCCCTCCTGGTTTAAGCCATTCTTATAGATGGGTAATTCTCCCTTTTAGACACTTGGGAGTGTGTGAGGCGTTGCCATACTTGGACTATGGTGATGTTGCATATGTGTGGGAGCATCATGATGGTTTTATATGTTGTGACTTTTGTTTTGCATTGTGGCTCTTTCAACATGCAGATGTGATGATGTCACGCTGCTGATGTGCCTTTGACGGACTTTCCCAGGTGGGAGGGACAGGATGAGAGAATAGAATACCCTGGTATTCAGGGAAAAGGGGATAGAATGCAATTTGGCATTCTGCAACTGGGCCCCATCCGTAATACCTGGTATCTAATGGTAGTGTACAGTACTGTGGCTGGGCAGTATCTGAGAAAGTTGCAATACCAACAAAACCGGTCAGATATCAGTCTTTTCCTCCATTTGATCAAATGGTGTGCCCCTTAAATCTCTCCATGATGGATGCACTTTTGCTTTTACACCTGGAATGAAGTTCTTTTAAATTAAAGTTCCATGAAAGTGAGTGGACTTATATGTCTTTTTATGATCATCTGCTTTATGGGCTTCTAGCAATGTGGGTAACATCCAAGCCATGCATAGATGCTGTCTCGGTGGTCTCTGTAAAAAAAAAAAATGCGTGTGGGGGTATTCATATAACATTAATTACAGGTTAAATCCACCTGGATAATCAAAAGTAATATTTAGGGAAGCGCCACAAAACTATCAAATCAGAAATTAAAATGAATAAATCAGCTGCAAACCTAACCTGCGAAAAGGTGCCAATCACTATAAAAAAGGTTGTGCTAATTAAACCTAGTGTATAACTCACAAACAAAATATATATTGTGGCAAAAACCTTTGTGACAAAAAATATTTGTGACAAAAAATATATATACTATATAATAATATTTTGTGACCAAAAAATCTTTAGTAAAGTCCAAATCTGTGTTGAAATAAAGAAACTTATTCGTATCCAACAATGATCACCGTGTGTGAATCCACCACCAAATAAAATGAATAAACTCACCAGAGCAATATGCTGATTAGATTATAAACCAGCATAAAACGCTTTCTGCTCTGGGAGCAATGTTGTGCGGAAGGATGTAATACTCTGTTGATGACACTGGCTATTCAAAAGGAACAATACACTGCAGGGACCACTCAGCAAGATGGATCCATTTCTCAGAAGGTCTTTTCTTCATATATCCAGACCAAATAGGGTACAGAAAAACAGAGAACTCATGGTGCAGTATTTCCAAACTTCTATTTTTTTTTAAAAGTAATGCACTTACAAATAAGGGTGACCCAGCCGACACCAGCAATGGCAGCGTGTACTCTAGATAAAAAACCGATCCCAGCCTCAAATACGCATGTGCAAGCGGCTCAGGAACGTAGTGACGTCACATTCAACAAGCTCCGCCCTACGCGTTTCGTCATCGACGTCCTCCGTGATTACGGATGGGGTGTGTATTGCTAGAGAGTTTTTTTTTGGGGAGGGTGCATGTGATCAGTACAGGGCCAATCAGCACTGTCCAGACAGTGAGTCAGAGGTCCTGCAGCCTCATAGGACAGTGAGAGGAGAAAGAGAAAATTTTTCCTACAAGCTTTAACCAGTGCTCTGCTGGACAGTGATAGAAGTCACAAGACTGCTCTAACTGCTGATGAGAAAAGGTATTTCGCAGTTTATATTATTAAAATAATTGCATTTTCATGTACTGTGGGAGACCAGATATAGTGGATGCAGGGTCTGGGGTTTAGTAACATTTTAAGGATTGTTCTCAAACAGTGTATGAAATTATCGATGAGTCCTCCCCTTATTTGATCTGCAGGATCTAGAATCACAATGCCTGTCTGGATGAAATAGATGGCCTGGTATATTTATGATTTATTATTTCACAACTTTTTTTATGCACTCCAGGATCAATTCCTTTATTTATATAAACATTTAAGGAACTGTTGTTTGAGAAAGCACCACCACTGTTTGTGATCATTACATCCTAGCTGTGCTGATGTTTATCCTTTTTGCTGCCAGAGTCGTTTCTGTGCTTTATGTACACGTTTAAAAAAAGAATTGTATACTTTAAGATTACATAAACCCTCAGAACATTTAATATTTTCCAAAAGCAGACACCCTAGAGAATAAAATAGTGGTAATTCTGATATTTGTCACATGATATTACCGCAAAGCTCTAGGAAGTGCAAAATTTCATTAAAAATAAAATACACAAAAGTTAACTTTAGGGCATACAAACACAAAGTATCCAATATCCACTATTTTTTATAAAATAAAAGATGAATTTGCATCGAGTAAATAGATACCCAACATGTCAAACATTCAATTTTGTGTGCCCAGGAAATGGTGACAAACTTCAGTACCCTATATTTTCTATAGGCGACACTTGAAAAGCCCCCTATAGGTCATCAGTTTAGCCTTACAGAGGAGGTTTGGTGCTAAAATTATTGCTCTGGTGCGTGTGGTGACATTTAAACATGTATATCGCAATCAATGTTTTTATGTGTAGGCACCCCTGACGTGTGCACGTATGTTCATACAAGTGTATATGTGGGGGGGGCCTCAAACATTTTGTGGGGGATTTTATATGCTTGGGTGTAACTAATTTTTTACAATTAAAAAATACATATTTGGTGACAGGTTCTCTTTACTCCACTGTGCTCCACTGAATGTAATGCCGTGGTGATCGCATCGCAATACATTCTTATCCAGGGACACTGACAACAAGAAGCGGAGGAGTGTGGATGTGTGTCTTCTCTGCTCCTTTCCCTCTACCCAGTGGCACCCGCTATGCCCTTCACAAGCCTGCAGATGGACAAGTGGAGGCCAGGATACAATGCGGAGGCATGTGGGGGAGGGTGCGCACATTACTGCGGGTGTGTAGAAACTATTGGGCGCCACCGGAGGCACCTGACTGCTTTAACCGCTTAAGGACCGCCCTATAGCAGATATACTGCTACAGGACGGCACCTGTGCACAGGATCACGTATATATATACCTTTTGTTTTTAACTTGGATTCTGTGACTTTAAGATTTTTCTATATGTAATTAGCCACTTCAATACCGGGTACTTTTACCCCCTTCCTGCCCAGGCTAATTTTCAGCCAATTTTCAGCTTTCAGTGTTGTCGCAGTTTGAATGACAATTGTATGGTCATGCAACACTGTACCCATAAAAAATTTTTTAGCATTTTTTTCCTACAAAAAGAGCTTTCTTTTGGTGGTATTTATTCACCACTGAGTTTTTCATTTTTTGCTAAATAAACAACAAAAAAAAACCCTTTTTTTCAAAAAACGCATTTTTCTTTGTTTCTGTTATAAAATTTAGCAAATAAATAAGCTTTCTTCATAAATTTAGGTCACAATTTATTCTGCTACATCTCTTTGATGAAAATACCCCAAATTAGTGTCTGTAGGAAAGTTAGAGTCCACAAACCATGGTATATATATCTGACAACTGGTCAATCAATGTACTGACTGCCAATCTAATTTCTTGAGGCCCTAAAACACCAGGATAGTACAAATACCCCCGAAATGACCCATTTTTGGAAAATATGCAGTCCCAGTTATTTAGTAAGAGGCAGAAGTAAGAAGTTGTAACTTTTTGTTACAGTTTTTTGGAAAATGAAGAAATAAAAAAAAAAAATAAAGTTCACATTTTTTTTTTACATATTGTCACCACTCCAGTACAGCATTATTATATAATTAGTGTGGCAGCGATCAGGGACACTGACTGGTGACAGTATGTAAAAAAAATTAAAAATATATTTATATTTTTTCAATGTAATTTTTTTTTCAACATACTGTGACCAAAGCAATACAATGTTACCATAGTAACATTGAACTACTCTGGGCAAGTGAGCAGGATTTATTTTTTTATTTTATTTACACATTATGATTGCTAATACCAATGTTTTTTAGTGATATTTGCAACCATTGTTACTGAATGAAACTGATTAATTCAGTCTTTGTTGTAATCAGCTGTGATTGGGTAAAGCTCATCACTAGATATAGTTGGGCTGTGATTGGCTCTGTCTGTACCTTGTGACTGCTTTGACCAATAAGAGCTAACAACACAATTGTATACAATGGATGGCATGACAGGAAGCCATCCATTGTATACAATAGTCATGTGATCTGCTGTGATTGGTCACAGCGGTCACATAACACTGGCAATGGGCCAGTGTAGTGATCGGTCATCGGCTGTGTCCGATGTGGTGACAGATCATGCCGCTGCCCAGCCCTGTGGCCGCGTGAGCGGCACCTTCTGTCAGGACGTCATATGGCGAACACTCAGAAGGAGGAGTGTACCGCCCTGCCTATAGCAGATTGAAGGTGTTAAATACCTTTGTTACAGTGGGTTGCATAAGAGCTATGTTTATATTTTTTCTTTTTTTGTGTTAGATTTTAAGTTAATCTCAGTATAAATCTGTTCTGTGAAGCCCTCAGAGGTTTGTTCACGTTAGTGAACAAAAAGCAACATGAAAGCCAAGGAACACACCAGGCAGGTTAGGGATAAAGTTGTGGAGAAGTTTAAAGCAGGGTTAGGTTATAAAAAAAAAAAATCCCAAGCTTTGAACGTCTCACAGAGCACTGTTCAATCCATCATCCGAAAATGGAACAATATGACACAACTGCAAACCTACGAAGACATGGTCATCCACCTAAACTGACAGGCTGGGCAAGGAGAGCATTATTCAGAGAAACAGCCAAGAGGCCCATGGTGACTCTGGAGGAGCTGCACAGATCCACAGCTTAGGTGGGAGAATCTGTCCACAGGACAACTATTAGTCGTGCACTCCACCTTTATGGAAGAGTGGCAAGAAGAAAGCCATTGTTGAAAGAGAACCATAAGAAGTCCCATTTGCAATTTGCGAGAAGCCATGTGGGGGACACAGCAAACATGTGGAAGAAGGTGTTCTGGTGAGATGAGACCAAAATTGAACTTTTTTGTCCTAAAAGCAAAACGCTATGTGTGGCGGAAAACTAACACTGCACATGACCCTGAACACACCATCCCCACTGTGTAACATGGTGGTGGCAGCATCTTGTTGTGGGGATGCTTTTCTTCAGCAGAGACAAGGAAGCTGGTCAGACTTGATGGGGAGATGGATGGAGCCAAATACAGGGTAATCTTAGAAGAAAACCTGTTAGTCTGCAAAAGACTTGAGACTGGGGCAGAGGTTCACCTTCCAGCAGGACAACAACCCTAAACATACAGCTAGAGCTACAATGGAATGGTTTAGGTCAAAGCATAGTCATGTGTTAAAATGGCCCAGCCAGAGTCCAGACCTAAATCCAATTGAGAATCTGTGGCAAGACTTGAAAATTGCTGTTCACAGATGCTCTCCATCCAATCTGACAGAGCTTGAGCTATTTTGCAAAGAAGAATGATGTCACTCTCTAGATGTGCAAAGCTGGTATAGACATCCCCAAAAAGACCTGCAGCTGTAATTGCAGTGAAAGGTGGTTCTACAATGTTTTTGCATATTTATTTGTAAATAATTTTGAAAACCATTTATCATTTTCCTTCCACTTAACAATTATGTGCCACTTTGTGTTGGTCTATCACATAAAATCCCAATAAAATGCATTTATGTTTTTGGTTGTAACATGCCAATGTGGAAAATTTCAAGGGGTATGAATACTTTTTCAAGGAACTGTATTTTAGCCAAGTGGTTTCTAGAAGTTTTCTGCTGAGGCTCCTGGTGTGTTAGTTTTATCACTATTTAACCTTTCAGGGTGTGGTCTTCGAAGTCTGTTCCCAATATTTGTTGCTATCACAATAAAGATCCATTGCCACTCATTTCTGAACTGTCTCCATGGAGCTTAATTCTTCAAAAAAGTAGATTTGCGGTAAGCTTACAATCTAATTCTCATAAAGGAAGGTAATGAGTGGAAAACTATTTTCCAACACAAGGGACAGCCACTATGAATATCTTGTAATGCCCTTTGGCCTAGGCAACACCTCTGCAGTTTTCCAGCATTTTGTGAATTATATCTTTTTGGGACCTTTCTTATGTCTGTGTGGTCATCTATTTGGATGATATTCTCCTTTTTTTTCCCTCCAGATTTCCCTACTCACAGACATCATGACCAGCCTTGTGTTTCCCTGACTACCTCCAGCCTTGTGTAGCCTAATTGGTGTATTAAATTATGTAATATCAAATGAGAGGATGCCACCCTTAAAGTCTTTAGCCAGGGCCCCCAGTCCCTGAATTTAATTGGGGCACCTTCTATGTTTTTGTACGCTTTTATCTCTTTGGAAAATAATATTAAAAAAGAACTCGGGGGGGGGGCGTGGCCTGGCGCATGGAGCCTTAGGACGTCTTCCTCCTCAGCTTCTGGCCCGGACCTCTCTCGCAGGGCTTCTCACCCTCTTCCTGACACTCTTCAGCCCCTCATATGGGCAGGAACCAGCACCGAACCCCCAAGAGATCAGCTGGGGGCTGGCCTGGCAGCGATTTAGGCCGGTTCTTCACCCGGTCCTCGGCCGAAGCCTTGGGTTCTTCGACCGACAAGTTGGCGCTGGCCTCTCCTTCCTCGTACCTCCCAGACACAGGGCCACCTGCGGATGCCTAGGTAAACTCTCTGGGTGGATACCTTTACCTGGGGATTCTGATAACAGGTCACAGAGGTCCTGTAGCCCTTCTCCAGCATTCCTCTGCTCTGGGGATGGCTGGGATCTGCAGTCCCACATGCACTCTTTTCATTCTTATATCAAATCTTTGCTTACTAAAGCGGATTTTTAACTTTGTGTGAAACGTATTGAAAATACATATAAGCAAGAAATCTCTGACCTTAAGCAAGATATTTGTGTGCGTATGGAAGAGATTGAAAATACCGCTGACGGTCTGTGTAACGCTTGACGGTCTGTGTAACGCTTTACAATTCCATGAGACCCTTAACTGTCATACGGTCTTACTGCAGAAACTTATGTACCAACAAGATGATATTGAGAACAGGAACCACTGTAGTATCATACGGATTAGGGGTGTACCGGAGGCCACTGAATCGAAGGACTTAGTCACAGCGGTTACCGCCATCTTCAGTCAGCTACTGCAGCAACCTAAAGACACCTATATTGAGCTGAACTGCGTACACCGTACTCTGGGACCCAGGAACTCTGATTTTTTCCTTATGCAGGGTCCACTACTTCAAGGTCAAAGATGCCATTATGCGCACAGCCAGTACGCAGGATCCCATCTAGTTTAATGAAGTGCCTGTGATGCTTCTCCCTGACCTCTCCTGCCAGACTTTAAACATGCGCTGGGCCCTGCGACCTCTCAATCAGCTGCTACAAGAAAGGCATATCTGCTATCAGTGGCGGTTCCCTTTCCAACTCAGAGCTTCACAGAATGGTAAATCTGCACAGTTCCGCACCCTCGGGGCCTTGCCCACGTTTCTTTGCACTTTTGAGCTGCCTCAGGTATACCTCCCGGACTGGCCCTTCCCACTCCCGGCCTTCCATTTTCCTCACCCTGGCAGCGGTCTGATCGGAAGAACTGTTCCAGATTATCCTCCCAGAAGATTCCGGATGGCTGATCTCCTACCTGTATATGAGAAGTCTCTCCCATTCTCTTCCTCAAAGTTTGTAACTCCCCGGACCTTTGCCCATGGTATGTGGTCCCAGGAAGTCCTGCTGGTTCCTTGCTCTTGATCTCACTACATGCACACTAATAGTTATCTTTGTTTGATATGTGATTTTGATTTGATTTGTGCTTGTTTTCATTTATGCCTTGTGACTGTTGCCTGGGGTTGGGTCCTGGGTTACGCCTAGGTGTTCCCCGGGGGCGCCTCCGGCCATGGTTGCTAGAGCTCAGGGCTGAAGCCAGACCCCACAGCCAAGACCCCGCTGAGTCCCCGTGAGCCTGCTGTTGTCCCCAGAAAGCTGAGCCCCGTGAGGATCCCTGTCTGTTGACCGCTTTGTCCTTTGAAAGCTATCCCTGTCTGCTGACCGCTTTGTCCCTGGAAAGCTGAGCCCCGTGAGGATCCCTGTCTGCTGACCGCTTTGTCCCTGGAAAGCTGTCCCTGTCTGCTGACCGGTTTGTCCCTGGAAAGCTGAGCCCCGTGAGGATTCCTGTCTGCTGACCGCTTTGTCCCTGGGAAGCTTTCCCTGTCGACCGCTTTGTCCCTGGAAAGCTGTCCCTGTCTGCTGACCGCTTTGTCCCTGGAAAGCTGTTCCTGTCCGCTGGCTGCTGTTTGGAGGTCTGAGCTGAGGCCAGACCCCACAGCCCAGATCCCACTGAGTGTCTGCTGATAGCTGTTCGTCCCTGGAAAGCGATCCCTGTCTGCTGACCGCTTTGTCCCGGGAAAGCGTCTGCTGACCGCTGGTTGTCCCTGGAAAGCTGAGCACCGTGAGGGTTCCTGTCTGCTGACCGCTTTGTCCCTGGAAAGCTGTTCCTGTCCGCTAGCCGCTGTTTGTCCCTGGGAAGCTGTTCCTGCCTGTTGACCGCCTATCGTGAGTGTCCCTGGAAGCTGCCTGCTGCTGAGTGTCTGCAAGCCACCTATCGTTAGTGTCCCTGGAAGCCGCCTGCTGCTGAGTGTGTGCAAGCTGCCTACCGTGAGTGTCTCTGGAAGCCGCCTGCTGCTGAGTGTCTGCAAGCCACCTACTGTGAGTGTCTCTACAAGCCGCATGTTGCGGAGTGCCCTGAACTGCCCCTATTGTGTGCCCAGATTACCCTTGCTTGAACTGCCCCTATTGTGTTTCCAGATTACCCTTGCCTGAACTGCCCCTTTTGTGTTTCCAGATTACCCTTGCCTGAACTGCCCCTTTTGTGTGCCCAGATTACCCTTGCCTGAACTGCCCCTTTTGTGTGCACAGATTACCCTTGCCTGAACTGCCCCTATTGTGTGCCGGGACTAATACTTGCTCAGACTGCCTATTGTCGTAGCTACCTGAACTGCCCCCCTGAGTGCTCGGGCCATCGCTACCCGAATCACCCTAGCGCGGGCCGGATTATAACTATTTCGACTCCTCCGCCTTCTTTCCCCCTTTTTTGGGTACCCGGACGCTACCTTCCTACCCTGATTAAGTGCCTTCCATAGTTCAATAAAGCTTTGTGTGTTTACCATCTTCTTTGTGTGTTCTGTTCCGCCTATGCTTCCGTCACAATCGCGTTGATTGGCGTTTTCTGCGCCTCATTTTTGAGCAGAGGTTTAGGCTCATGGTTTCTCGCTAAGAATATGTCCCTATATTCTCATCCCACTGCATCTGTTTTGGTGAATGGTTCGGTTTCCTCGTCCTTCCCTATATCGAACGGGACTTGACAGGGTTGCCCTCTCTATCCGCTTCTTTTTGTTTTGGTCATGGAACATCTTGCGAGGGCTATAAGAGCTAACGACTCTACCGTGGGTATCCGCACTTCCTCTTCACATCACAAACTATCTCTATATGCAGATGACCTTTTGGTTTACATACAACAGCCTCTTCTCTCACCCCCTAGTCTATTCCATGAGTTTCATAGATTTGGCTTGTTCAGTAACTTTAAACTTAACGTTTCAAAGACCGAGGCTTTGAATATCTTTTTACCAGATCATGTGCTGTCGCACTTACCCTGTAATTTCTCTTTTCAATGGCGACCAAAGGCCATTTGGTATCTTGGTGTCTTGATTTTCTCCGATCTCAACGCTCTATATGCACTTAATTATTTACCCCTGCTTTCACGTTTACATAAATATTTGGCTTCAGGGGGCACTTCATCCTTGCCCTGGTTTGGATGCATAAACACCCTTAAGATGGATATTTTGCCTATATGTTTTCCAGACTGTGCCTGTTTCTATACCTAGGAATTTTTTTTTCTCTGCGTTCTCTTTCGATCAGATTAATTTGGCATTGAGGGTTCTCAAGATTAAAGTATAAGTTACTTACTTATCTGAAACTTGGGAGGAGTTGGATTTTAAGCGTTACTATAGAGCCGTGTTGCTGTCCCGGTTGCTTGATTGGTTCCCTAGACCTTTTCGTAAGGCCTCTTGCATGATAGAACAAGACCTATCTCAGGTTGACCTTCGAGCCCTACCGTGGGGCTATGGCCATGACTTTCAGCGTTTCCCTGGCCTCTCTCCATTGACTGTAGCTGTTTTACGACTGTGGTATAACCGTGGTATCATTACACTTCTGTCTTCTGATCCTTCCCCACTATCATCTTTATTCGATAATCTCGCTCTTCCACAGGGATGGGGTCCTCTGCTATCAGTCCCTTTATACGCGCTTCATGGCCTGTAGCTTGGGATTTTATTTGCCCCCACACGGGTCTTCCGCTCCTGCTGGGAGGATCCATGGACTGGTTGACCACCTTACATTTATCTTCATTTTGAAAACATTTATACTCTAGTTCTCATACTCATCATTCACTTTCTGAGTTTGAGCGATTGTGTTCCCTCTCCGAACCTCCGAGACATGTTTTTGGCTTCCCTCTACAGAGTACTACATGGTGCACGTCACTCTGAACTTCCTCCTTTTACTGGGGGCGTGGTCTCGAGGCTTGGGTAGAGACATATCGGCAGAGGATTGGACTACGTCATTCCATTTCACTCATAAATCTTCTATTTCATGTTATTCACAGGAAAAGAACTTTAAGCTCCTTTCTCGGTGGTCTAGAGATCCCTTCTCCCTGCAAAAAATATTCCCTTCTACATCCGATCTTTTCTGGTGTTGAAATCAGGTTGTCGGTACCCAGCTCCACATCTGGTGGGATTGTGACCTGATACAATCCTTTTGGCGTCAGGTCTTTGATATTTATAACAAGATCTATGGTGAGTCCCTGGCATCTTCGCCGCAGATAGCTCTGCTCTCCATTCTACCGGGCTTCGTGACAGCGCAGAAGAAATGTATGTTGCGTTTATTTTTGTCTGCGGGTGCCAATTGATCTCTCTCTCTTGGAAAACGGCCGCCCCCGCCTCTTTCGATGTGGGTTTCTGTGATTAATGATATAATGCGTATGGAAGAAATGTTGGCGTTAGCCAATGATACCTATGATAAACACAAGTTACTGTGGTCAGTCTGGCTCCATTTCTCCTCCTCTTCGACCCTTCGGGAGTTGTGTGCCCCTGTTGTGTCCCAATAGAGTTGGGCCCCGTCTCTCTGGCTCACTGATCTGTGGTCGTCAGTTTGGCCTTCATGTCCACATTTGGCCACATACCACTAGGTCATACCACCGGGGTTCCTTGATGGTATGCCACTGCAATCCTGCCCTATGTCTTCCCCGCCTCCCGCACCTTCTCCCTTTCATTCTTTAACTATCTCTAGTACTAGCTTCTCACTTCTCTCTATTCTTTCTATATTCCACTATCTTTTTTCTAGTCCTGTTTGGTACATTGCTTCATATGGAGGTTGTCACAATCCTGCACACAGGGAGATGTGCGGTTCTCCATTTTGGTATTTCTCTTAAACTCCTATGCAAACACCTGAGGGGGGAGGGGTACACACAGAGCCAGGCACAGGCTCACTGTATTAAGAAGGTTTCATGTATCTCCTCATTCCCCTCCCTCAGGAATGCAAGCAGCATACGATGCTGAGACTGCCTAACAATTCTTTTGCCAAATAAGGTATTTGCTTGGCTGTGATAGGAAGATTCCAGTTGAGTTTATCTTAGAAAAGAAGAGGTTTCTTTCTTTTGTGTTCAGTCAGACAAGTGAGGACGTTGGCTCTGTACCATCTAGCTGACCAAGAGTCTTGGTGTACCATCGCCACTAAGGGTAAGACCAGAAATCCTTTTTTTTAGCTCATCAGACTTGAAACTGCTGAACCATAGACATTTATTTGGCAAGTACTTATTTACCTAAACTTCTTTCTGTTATCCGTTTGCTGTGCTGTTGTGCTCTGTATGTATATATATATATATATATATATATATATATGTTACATCTTCTTTCTGTAAATATTCGTACTGCACCCTTTTAACCTTTTGGTAATAAATCTTACTTTCTAAAAGTGTTGAACTGTTTCTATAGCTCTGTATTGCAATTTACGAATCCCTACCTCTAAAGAGAACGCTACTATGAGTATTTAACCCTCTGTATAACCGGTCTGTAGAGATAGCGGAATACTGATGGTTAACTAATCATCCTAGTGTATTGCTGAGTTTCCCCTTTCTCTATACAAAAAGGAGGTGGTGGCAGTGTGAAGGGTTAATTGCGTAATTAACCCGACCCAGGAGCAATCGCTCCCAGGCTGCCGGTACATAGATTGTGTCCAATTAGCTGGAAAATCGTTGTGCAGGGTGCAGCTGGGCATGGCATTGTTACGCACGTGACAGCACAGTTTTAGATTGGCTAGTTCTTCGGTCACGAGTTTGGTGAGAAGGGCTGGGGTCTGACGCCGCGCCCGTCACAGAGGTGCCTCTCGATGTTTTCTATGTCGCCTCTTGGGATACCTCCCTGAGAATTATGTTACTGCCATCTCTATATCAGCTGATGTTGATCCTTTGTTTTATCCACTGAATACAGCCCTTCATTATTACTTTTCTGGATCGTTTTTATGTTCTAGATTTCTGTTTGATTATTTGTACATGTTATGCTTGTCGCTTTCCTTTTCTTCTGTAAAGTTTGCTGCAAAAAACGTAATAATAAAGACAAATTTGCCTTTAAAAAAGAACTCTGTGACAGGCAAAAAAATCACCCATTAGTACACCCCCCTACACAAAACACTAAACCGTTAATACAATTTTCAATATCCTTACCTTTGAGGAGAAAAGTCTAATTGAATTTTCATGACCTCATCTCTGTAATTCAAAAGATAACAGCAGCTGCTCTGCCAAGGAGTATGTGTAACAGCCGAGATTACATGTCCTCTCCTCTCTCTCTCTGCAGTAAAAGGAAACTACAGTTCCATCACCTACAGAAAATTATAATGAATGTGGGCGGGTACACTAGGCCTGTACATGTTCAATGTGTCTGACAGTCCTGGTCCGCCCACCACAGCAAGTGGGGCTGAATTACATCACTGCTTCCTGGAGAAAGAGCTACAAGACGGATGTTCCAAGAACAGTGGCTGGGGGAATAGGAGGCATAGCAGCCACTGGTCTTACAAAAAGGAAACCTAAGAGAATAAATGGTTTTACCATGCCTCAACCGGGAGCAGCGGCTCTATTGAACTCAATGGGTGAATTTGACAGGTGGTGTTTCCAGTCAAACTCCCTACCCCGACTTAAAAATGCCATGGCATCGCGACTGTGGCATGTGTATAGCCCTGTCCAGCTATATTGTTACAATTTGGGGGGGGCGTAAAACCATGGCTTAGCAGCCTGTTTTTACTGCCTCCCAGCCGCCTGTCTGAAAAAGCCCAAAGACACAAATTATTGTAGTTCTGAATTCATTAATAGGTTATTAAATACTGTATATACTTTGTAAACACAATATAATAGTATCATGCGGTACTGCCATGGGTGACCTGCTTAACTTAGTCCAGAGTCCACTGTTTAGCAATTTGAATCAATAAGGAAACTGAATCCAGGGAAGCCTTGCCACTCTCTGGACCAGCAGGACACTGGAAACTGAAGGAGACACAAAGGAAAAAGAGCGCAAAGGCTCTTAATGCAGTTACCTTTATTAAATTGAAAAAGCATAAGTAGATATGCGTTCACAATTATAGCCATGTGTTGGGCGTATCATCCAGTACATCGGCATCACGCTGTACACATCTATTTCCCCATCTCCTCACTGCCCGTATGGTAAATCGGTAGTTGGCTTATATGTCTGTTGCACTGTGGACCTACACTCACACAGGCTGTCAAACCACAAGGCCGCAGAGGAGCGCTCCCAGCGGCTTAGCAGCCGACGCAGTGTACGGCAACATGTGGATGGGGGAATCAGCGGAGGTTCAGCGGTGGGTGGATGCACTGCCAATTGAGTGACACACCGTTGCTATGACAACATGCTATCAAAAGAAATTGGACAGTGACACAAGTGAGCTCATCAATATGCTGAATATCCTTTTAATGTGGAGTCAAGCTGAGGTAGTAAATTGACAGTAGTAGCAAAAAATCAGGTCCCCTGCTCTTTAAGACTGGGCTGTGCTGTGTGACAGCTGTGTAAATCTCATGACTGAATGGACAAGAATTCAAATCTGGCAGAGAAAACAGCTCCTATATACAGGTGCATCTCAATAAATTGGAATATCATCAAAAAGTTAATTTATTTCAGTAATTCAATTCAAAAAGTGAACATATTATATAATATAAAACATATATAACAGACTTAAATCGATAATAATTCAACCCAAAGTCCCAAAAAAACGAAACAGATTAAGTCCACAATCTTGGTAGGTAGATACACACTGATTCAGATCCTAATGAAGATCGATGATGAATCCCAGATACTCTTCATATACTTCAAAAAAATATAAACACTAAAATAAATGAAACCAGCATAGAATCCATAGTAAGAATGGAGTTTCCTCCCAATGACATCATCTTCTCCAGACACTTCCCATAGACCTCATAAATAGACCAGGGATCAGCATTTGAATCAACACACAAATTTTATTATAGCAACTTACATTAAAAACCGATACAATCAGCTTCCAAGTCATAAAGCTATATATACAGCAACGATACTTAACGATAGCTCCAAAGAGATGGCCATTCAGTTCTAGAGGGGAGCCAGGTGGTAACTGGAAGTCCCAGGGATATGGACAACCATGTGTTCCAGAATCCAAAATGGCCGCCCTTACTTTTTAATATATTTATAAACGATATAGAGTCTGGGATTAAAAATCCCATTTCAGTCTTTGCAGATGACACCAAGCTGTGCAGTGGAATAACGTCCTTACAGGATCTCTTCAATTTACAAGCCGACCTCAATGCACTGTTTAATTGGGCAACTATGTGGCAAATGAGGTTTAATGTTGATAAATGTAAGGTTATGCACTCAACGGCTAAGCATATGCATGTATCATACATACTAGGGGGAGTACAACTGGGGAAATCAATGGTGGAGAAGGATCTGGGATTTCTGGTAGATCACAAGTTTAATAATGGCATGCAATGCCAAGCTGCGGTTTCTAAAGCGAGCAAAATCCTCTCTTGTATTAAAAGAGGTATAGACTCCAGAGAGAGAGAGAGATATCATAGTACCCCTGTACAAATCAGTAAGACCTCATCTGGATTATGCAGTTCAATGTTGGGCACCAATTCACAAATTCACTGGAGAGTTTTTACATTTGAATCAATTTTTGGACTACACGTATTCATTTATTTATTGGACTTTAATTTGAAATTGGACTTTAATTTGAAAAATTATAGATTTTGGATTTTTGAGATTATTATAATAAGAAAAGTTCTTTTATTAATTATCACTGAGCATATTTGTATTTATAATTCACAAAAAGAACATTGGGAACTGGAGAAAGTACAGAGAAGGGCAACCAAACTGATATGAGGCATGGAGGAGCTCAGCTATGAGAAAAGATTAGAGGAACTGAATTTATTCTCTCATGAGAAGGGGAGATATGATCAACATGTATAAATACATCAGTGGTTCGTATAGTGAACTCGGTGTAGAGCTACTCACCCTGAGGTCATCACAGAGGACAAGGGGACACTCTTTATGTCTGAAGGAAAAGAAATGTAATCTCCAAACATGGAAAGGTTTCTTCACAGTGAGAGCTGTGAAAATGTGTAATAGACTCCCTCAAGAGTTGGTTCTGGCCAGCTCAGTGGATTGATTTAAAAAAAAGGCCTGGATTCTTTCTTCGATACACATAATATAACTGGATACTAACATTTTATAGGGAAAGTTGATCCAGGGAATTGCCTCTTCAGGGATCAGGAAGGAAGTTTTTCCCCTGCATGAGCAAATTGGATCATGCTTTGCTATGTTTTTTTGCCTTCCTCTGTATCAACTGTGGTTGTAGGATTATAACTTTTTTTTTTTAATGGTTGAACTGGATGGGCTTTTTTGTCTTTTTTTCAGCCGGACTAACTTTGTGTAACTGTGTGTAGTAGGCTTTGTTAAAAGGCTCCTGATGTAAGATCTGCTGAAATTTGTATGAAACATCACTACATGTATGCCAGTTTTGTGTTCAGGTTTGGCAAAGAAAAGTAACTTGATGTGTCTTTCAGTACTGCTATGGTATATGTAATTCATTTTTGGCTTTTTTTTCACCTAGGGTTTTTTTTCTTGCTGTGGACTCATTATAAGTGATAGAATAACAGAATATATGCTGGTACATTTGTCTCCAAACCATATTTTATGTTATAAAAACCTAAGTTGCATGAGAAACTGCTTTTGTAGTATTTGTAATAATTAGCCAATTGATAGTACATACTGCCCATATATTTTATTTTTTTCCTGTAAGCTATTTAACTGTTTGCCAACGGACTTTTGCTCTGTTTGTGTGCAAATAAATCAGATTAATTATTGTGATACTAAACGTTCTCCTGTGCACACTTTTCTTTCAAATTAGATGCTTGTAAATGCATTAGAAAACCTTTAGTCAATATTTACCGGAGGCATCAGCTCAGTTTTTTTTTTTTTTTCTTAATTACGAACAAAACAGCAAAGTAAATAAAATCTCTTCCTAGCTCTCCTTCCCTTACAGCTTTTCTATACAGGGTACCCCAGTACTTTTCCTACCAACTGTAGATTGATGTTCATGTATAGTCCCAAAATTGTGTACTAAAATGGACAAAAGGGGTAGATTTAATTACATACATGTCTTACAAATTATACATTGAAACAGTTAACTCCAAGTCTAACCATGTAGACCATATCAAATATCTCTAAATCTGTCTGGACAATGACAACTGAAACAAGTGAGTTTGTACAGAGCATTTAGACAAATATATGCACAGCCACTCTACATTTAATCCATGCTTGTATAATTAGAAATGTTATCATTTTTATTTACACAAGCTCATTACTCGTGTTTACTATCGTGCTACACATATTAATAATGCCACTAAAAAAGATTACAAGAACAAATATTGTGCTACAGAAACCTATCCTGTGTTTTGATGAGAGATGAAAATTTATTGTGAATTAATGAGAAAATTAGTCTGTTGAGCTAATACATAAAGTTTCACTTATTTTTGCAGCAAGGACCTAATACTCTATAGTAGACTAGTGTTGTGTAAAAAAGGCCAGCATAGAAGAAAATCCACAAAAAAAAAGCATAGACACATTTAGGATTCACATACATAAAGCTAAATGTACTGTAGTATCCTTGAATATAGTTCAGGAATTTTAGAGGGATCATGTTAAATTAAAACTACCGTATTTTTCGCTCCATAAGACACACCTGACCATAAGACGCGCCTAGGTTTTAGAGGAGAAAAACAAGAAAAAAAATATTCTGAACCAATGGACTGCAGACATAGTACAGGGGATGACTAGAGACTGCAGACACTGCAGACACAGTACAGGGGATGACTAGAGACTGCAGACACAGTACAGGGGATGACCAGAGACTGCGGACACAGTACAGGGGATGACTAGACTGCAGACACAGTACAGGGGATGACCAGAGACTGCGGACACAGTACAGGGGATGACCAGAGACTGCGGACACAGTACAGGGGATGACCAGAGACTGCGGACACAGTACAGGGGATGACCAGAGACTGCGGACACAGTACAGGGGAGGACCAGAGACTGCGGACACAGTACAGGAGATGACCAGAGACTGCGGACACAGTACAGGGGATGACCAGAGACTGCGGACACAGTACAGGGGATGACTAGAGACTGCAGACACAGTACAGGGGATGACCAGAGACTGCGGACACAGTACAGGGGATGACCAGAGACTGCGGACACAGTACAGGGGATGACCAGAGACTGCGGACACAGTACAGGAGATGACCAGAGACTGCGGACACAGTACAGGGGATGACCAGAGACTGCAGACACAGTACAGGGGATGACTAGAGACTGCAGACACAGTACAGGGGATGACCAGAGACTGCGGACACAGTACAGGGGAGGACCAGAGACTGCGGACACAGTACAGGAGATGACCAGAGACTGCGGACACAGTACAGGAGATGACCAGAGACTGCGGACACAGTACAGGAGATGACCAGAGACTGCGGACACAGTACAGGAGATGACCAGAGACTGCGGACACAGTACAGGAGATGACCAGAGACTGCGGACACAGTACAGGAGATGACCAGAGACTGCGGACACAGTACAGGAGATGACCAGAGACTGCGGACATACTACAGATGACCAGAGACTGCGGACATAGTACAGGAGATGACCAGAGACTGCGGACATACTACAGATGACCAGAGACTGCGGACATAGTACAGGAGATGACCAGAGACTGCGAACATAGTACAGGGCATGACCAGAGACTGCGGACATAGTACAGGGCATGACCAGAGACTGCGGACATAGTACAGGGAATGACCAGAGACTGTGCACATAGTACAGATGACCAGAGACTGCAGACAGTGCAGGGGATGACCAGAGACTGCGGACCTTTGGGGAGGGAGGGGGAACGAGCACCTGAATTTGACAGGTACCCGCTCCCACTTCCGCGGAGTTGTCCTTCCTTCTTCCTCCCGCCGCGGCTTTTGTGGCAGCCGGGTGCCCACTGCGCATGCGCGAGAAGCGCTGCGCTTTGTGAATGGCCCGGAGCCTTCTGGGACCTGTCATGTGTCCCAGAAAACACCGGACCATTCACAAAGCGCAGCGCTTCTCGTGCATGCACAGTGGGCACCCGGCTGTCACAGTAGCCGCCGCGGGAAGACTGCAGCGCTGGAGCGAGGAACAGGTAAGGTCCTGCAGGAGAGAAGAGCTGAGCGTCCAGCCCGATATTTTGACATGGTGGCGGCAGAAATACTGGACCGGCCGCTTTACATTCGCTCTGTAAGATGCACTGACATTTTCCCCTCTTTTTTTGGAGGGAAAAAAGTGCGTCTTATGGAGCGAAAAATAGGGTAACTATGGTGTAAGCCATAATTTTTAACCTTAATCACTTATTTATAGCTTTTCACATCTTGTTGTTTGTTATTTATCAAGTGTGCTCAATATTAAAGGGTATTTAATTTTTATTTATTAATATGATATCTACAAATAAAAATGCTATCTTTAAAACCTATAGGGCTCTTTAGGGTTAATGCATTTTTTAAAAAAAAGTATGTTGTTGAAGGCGTTATGGCATACATTTTTGTATTTCATCAATACATGTAAAGTGGTAATAATTTTGTATATCATCAGTACATGTAAAATGGTAAAAATTTGCTTCACTATCTAAGGTAGGTAACCCATGCCTGTGAAAGAATTCCCATGCATCTATGTATAGCTAAACTGATTTGGACCAAATGCAAAATGTGAATCAGGTCCCCAGAAGATGTGAAAGTCTTTTAGTTAATAAACACACCATTACGGTAAGTCATTTGGTGCAGAGAGGATATGTGTCTAGAGGATTTGCTCCTTGTAAAAATATACTGTACAATATATGTGCTCAACGTGATGAATTTTAATGTTTAATAAATATGCAGTATATTGCCTGCTGCTGCAAGAAGCAATGCAACGCACAATTCAGTGCATCACACACTGTTTATTTGTTTTCCTTTCTAACTTTATTTGAAATGCCACATAGTGACACTTCATTCATTTGATTGCAGAGCAGCGTGGTGGTGTTCTGCTATGCGGTAACATGTGGTGACATCCAGTGCAGTGTGGAAAAATGCAGACATTCTGCATTTTTCTGGACTGTACTGCATAATACATTAAACCGACTTAGTGGCATGAATGGGGCACATGGAAAAAATTGTTACTAAAGGCAAATAGGCTCTTCATTTTGCAAGTGAATTTTTCCCCAGAGTTTAGTGATAGTTTCACTTTGCAAAGAATACCCAATCATGTGCAAGTTAAAGAAAAAAAAATGATATAGAGGTTGGTATAAATACACTGTTCGAAATCCTAGCCAAAAGCAAAACTAGTGAAAAACAGTCAGAAAAGATGAGTAGGGAAAAAACTATAAGTGGCCTCCACCATTCCTATTTTGGGGGTCGTCTTATTGCTACCCATCTAGTGCACCTGTTAATTTATTTAACACCAAAGGAGCTGAAACTGATTAACAACCCCCTCTGCTACTTAACTGACCAGATCAATATCAGAGGAGTTTAGTTGACTTGATGCTATACTCCTTTAATTTTTTTGAACAGTGTAGTTCAATCTCAGTGTTTGCTGACAACACAGATCTAAGTATGGTAATAACTTTGCAACAGGATATAGCTACTTTACAGGAAGACCTCAAAAGGGGTAGAAAACTACATGGCAAATGAAGTTTAATTTTGCAAAATGTAATGCACTTGGGGGCTCAAAATTATGAATACAAGTTCCTTGTTAGGACGAGAACCTCTGGGGAATCAAGGATGATAAAGATCTGGGAGTCCTAGTAGATCATAGGCTCAGCAAAAGCAAGCAATGCCAAGCTGAAGAAAGCATGCTAGCAGACTATTGGCATGCATTAAAAAAGTTATCTGCTCAAAAGATAAGACTATAACTCTACCACTTTTCAAAACTCTGGTTCGGCCACATCTTTAGTATGCTACCCAGTTCAGGTCACCAGTCCTTGGGAAGGATGTGTTGGAATTGCGGAAAGTACAGAGAAGGGCAACAAAGCTAATAAGGGGGCCAGAGGACCTCAGTTACAAGGAATGACTACAAACATTAAACTTATTCTCCCTGGAGAGGAGACGGTGAAAAGGAGATATGATCGCAATATACAAATATCTAAATGGTTCTTCTACCACAGGGAGAAAATTATTCTCTCCGGTCTCTGGTTGCTTAACCTCCTTAGCGGTGTTCCCGAGTGTAGCTCGGGGTAAAAGTTCTATACCAAGAGCGGTAACCCCAAGCTACACTCGGGCTTACCATGCGGCGTTCTATGGGGGTCCCTGCAGCACTTACCTTATCCTTCGCTCCCGTGATCTGTCCCCTCCAGCGTCCCCGGCAATCTCCTCCGGCCGATGCCGGCATCCGGCTTCTGTGTTCTGGTCCCTGTGACGTCGGGACGTACGGGTGCCGGAACCGGCGGGAAATTTGAATTTTTTAAAAAATGTCATTTTTGCTGTCATTGCTATTTCAATGCATTTCACATACATTTTGTCCCAACTGCTTTGTCCTGTGCCCTGCCTGCATTTTGAATGTTCTTTCTGCCTGGAAACTTAGAAAAGTCCATGGCGTCCAAAAAGCGTCCCTTTATGTCAAAAGTGGTTTTAGAACAGCGATAGTAAATCAGAACCACTTGCAGAGTTGAGTGATAATGATTCGTGGGGAAATTCGTCATCAGACACTGAAAACAGTTTTGCGACTTTGCTCAGCGATGTGCGAATTTGCCTCTGTATTTCAAATTTCAGTGTTTTTGGTTTGATTATATTATTGAATTAAATTTATTATTATTATATTATTATTTTTTTATGATTATTAATTAAATTATAATTTATGATTTCGTGTTTCAAATTTTATCATATCCAGAATGTTTAATAGACTCTTGTTCGGACAGATTTCAGTGAGTTATTCCTAAAAATTACAGCCTACAATAAAAAACTACATATTTCCATGCAAAAAAATGGTACCGCTTTCAGCACAAAAAATCGAAAAGAATCAGACCGCCAGGGAGGTTAAGAAGACACATGGCCACTCATTGAGGTTGGATAAGAAGCGGTTTAACCTTAAACTGTATAAGGGGTTCTTTTCTGCTAGAGTGGCAAGGATGTGACACCACCACAGATGGTGGTGTCAGCAGGGTGTGTTCATCATTTAAAAAAACTTATGGATGGGCTTCTTGGCGAACGCAGTGTACAGGGATATGGGACATAGTAATCACATAAGCACATACACATGTTGAACTGGATGGGACTGGTGTCTTTATTCAGTCTTACCAACTACAGTATGTAACTATGGACAGTCTGTTTGCCTTTAGTAAAACAACACAATAAGGTCTTGTAGTTACTGCTACCCCTGCTCCTATTGACACTACTACTATCATTTACTAATGCTATTAGCTTGGCTGCCTTATTGCTTTTTGGGGGTTTTTTTTATACTAGTATATGCAGTACTGTACTGAAAGTGAAATACCTTTTATTGTTGGAAAAAAATGATCCTCTCCAAATTATGATCTCTGTAAGGATTTTAGCAAGCTTTACTTAAGATTCTGTTCTTGCTATACGAAAATAGATATATGGTTTCCATTCCATTATTTGCAGAAAAATTGTATATGAAATAAAAACTGACTAAATGTGTTTGATATTTCTTATAGCAACTCCGTGCCAACATTAGAGAGATGGAATCACTTTTTCTTAAAGTGAGAAACGAGGATATCCAGACCTTAACAACAGTGTTGCAACCTGTAAAAAAAATGGCTTTAGATTCAATAAGTAATTTTTTGAAACTTCAATCAGCTTCAGCAGAGAATCTACTTATAAATGAGGAAAATTTCTCTGAAGAGCAGAAATCCATTTCTGAAGGTAAAAGATTTACTCATTTTGTCACTCAGACTAAGTAAGATATCTCTGGGGAAATTTTGAGGCTTTAAAGTTGGACTACTTTATTATTTAAAAGGCTGAAAAGTTTACACTTATGCCCACAAATTGCACAAACTGGGCATACCTAGTTCAGAAAAAATGCAACTCAGATGAGCTCTTATTAGACTGGTGTCCCAATTTCATTAATTACTTTGAAAACTGCATTTGTCACCAAGGAAGAATCCTCAGGGGTCATCTCGCTCCACTGCCTGGGCCTAATGACACCCCTGAAGAAAACCAAGAAAAAATGTGGACAACTAGTTCAGGCTGAAAAAACATTTACTTGCTTTACTAAAACACAATTTAAGCACAATTGTATGTTAACCACCTGAGCTCCCGTACCTTGTAAGCCTCTTGAACCAGAGCAATTTTTTTACAATTCAGTCTTGTGCCTATTGATTTACAATAACCTCTGTATTGTTTGCGTTACCAAAATAATGCAATATCTAATTTTTTTTGGTGAAAGACCATATTGTTTTCCAAAAATAATTTGCTCCATCGTCCAGCCCGTTTAACTAGTGGTCCTATTATCGCTGATGAAACAAACGTGTGTGTGTGTATATGTGTATATGTATATATGTATATATATATATATATATATATATATATATATATTTTTTTTTTTTTTTTTTCATTAATTTTTAATTTTTTTTTGCTCTCCTCCTTTGCTTTTGAGGAATATTTTTCCTCAGTCAAGATTCCTTTCTACATCGCTAATTGAGCTGGTCTCTGTATAGCAGCCATGAAGATATGTGTTATTGGACCTTATTGGTTTGTGACCCAAGATCACAATCTAATACGGTCAAAATCCAATAAACAAATTGTAGCTCTTTCCAGACCAAAGTGTACTGTTAGTCAAGGAACACTTTCATGGTCCAGTTCTGTAGTACTGCCCCAAATGTGACCCTGTATCTGAAAACTCACTTAGTGTGTAAGGCCAGTCGGGCTGAAGTACCAGAGGCTGCATTAGCATTTGCAGCACTGGGTAACCTTTCAAATTTCGTGCCTCTGATGGTTTTTACAGCAGTGTAGGTTACGGCTGAGGAATAGATCACTTCATTTGAAGGTGTTGGCAGCAAGTGTCCATCTTCACTGCCTTGCTCAGTTGTATCAATATAACAAGCAGATACATACTTGGGAGAACGCTTTTATTTCGGGTCTGTAATCCAGCAGTCCCCAACCATAGCCACACCTCTCTGATGCATTTTGCCCTGATTGAACTTAATTGTAGAGATGGGGGTGGCTAGGGAAAGAGGATATTCATACTATGGAATGCAATTAAAAACAACAAACAGAAGCTTCAGTTAGTAATTATTACTTAAATAAGTAAACCTTTGTAAAAAAATAAATTCACATCCTTTTGCAGATAAAAATATGTGCATTTATAATTTTTTTATTAGGAGCCTGTAAAACATTCCACCTGCAATCAGCGGATTGTGGGTGCAATCTCAGGCTCCTGCAGACTGTGAGTAGAGCTGTCTGCCCGTATGTCGTACAGACAGGCAGTTACTGAATGACAGGCAGCTTTAATGAAAGGGTAGTTGATGCTTGGAATAGACTTCTAGTGAGTCAGTCAACAGTAAGTGGTTTCAAACATGCTTGGGACAAACATAGATCTATAGACAAAAATATTAATGAAAAAACAAAACAGAAAAACACATGTATATTAAAAAAAAAAAAAGGGCAGACTCGATGGATCACTTGGTCTTTTTTTTCTGCTGTCACTTTTATGTTTCTATGAATGATGGGAAGCATCAATGAACTACCTGGAGTACTCCTCATCCTCCTGCTAGTTGATTGAACCATGTCTGACTGTAGTTTTAGTTCTCACAGAACTCTGTGAATGAATGACCTGGATGGGTGGGTGGAGCCATGTGCGGCCAAGGTTTTCTTAAAATTGTGACAGGTGCTGAGAAATTCCCAGGCCTGCTGTGACAACAGGGGATTGGGGGGTGGGAATTGACTGCTGCATCAGTAACATGTTACAAGTTACACCCTTAATAAGGTGAACTTATCCTTTAACAAAAGCATAGCCTATATACCAACACATAACAAATTGTAGAAGAGCATAAATATACAGAAAGTATTCACAGTGCTTAACTTTTGCCACATTTTGTTATGTTACAGCCTTATTCCAAAATGGATTAAATTCATTTTTTTCTCATCATTCTACAAATAATACCCCATAAAGACAATGTGAAAGAAGTTTGTTTTGAAATCTTTGCAATTTATTAAAAATAAAAAATAAAAAAAACCACATGTACATAAGATTTTACAGACTTTGCTATGACACTCAAAATTGAGCTCTGGTGCATCCTGTTCCCACTGATCATCCTTGAGATGTTTCCACAACTTGATTGGAGTCCACCTGTGAGAAATCCAGTTAATTGAACATGATTAGGAAAGGCATACACCTGTCTATATAAGGCCCCACAGTTAACAGTGCATGTCAGAGCACAAACCAAGCCATGAAGTCCAAGGAATTGTCCGTAGACCTCCAAGACAGGATTGTATCAAGGCACAGATCTGGGGAAGGATACAGAAACATTTCTGCAGCATTGAAGGTCCCAATGAGCACAGTGGCCTCCATCATCCATAAATGGAAGAAGTTTGGAACCACCAGGAATCTTCCTAAAACAGGCCACCCGGCCAAAATGAGTGATCGAGGGAGAATGGCCTTAGCCAGGGAGATAACCAAGCACCTATTGGTCACTCTGAAAGAGCTCCAGCCTTTCTCTGTAGAGAGCGGAGAATCTTCCAGAAAAACAACCATCTTTGCAGCACTCCACCAATCAGGCTGGTATGGTAGAGTGGCCAGACGGAAGCCACTCCTCAGTAAAAGGCAAATAGCAGCCCGCCTGTAGTTTACCAAAAGGCACCTGAGGGACTCTCAGACCATGAGAAACAAAACTCTCTGGTCTGATGAAACAAAGATTGAACTCTTTTGCCTGAATGCCAAGCGTCATGTCTGGAGGAAACCAGGCACCGCTCATCACCTGGCCAATACCATCCCTACAGTGAAGCATGGTGGTGGCAGCATCAAGCTATTGGGATGTTTTTCAGCGGCAAGAACTGGGAGACTAGTCGGGATCGAAGGAAAGATGAATGCTGCAATGCACAGAGACATACTTGATGAAAACCTGTTCCAGAGCGGTCTGGACTTTAGATTGGGGTGACTGTTCATCTTTCAACAGGACAACGACCCTAAGCACACATCCCACATAACAAAGGAGTGGCTACGGGCCAACTCTGTGAATGTCCTGGAGTTGCCCAGCCAGAGCCCAGACTTGAACCCGATTTAACATCTCTGGAGAGATCTGAAAATGGCTGTGCACCAACGCTACCCATCCAAACTGATGGAGCTTAAGAGGTACTGCAAAGAAATTGCACTTGGACTTTTGTCTTTTTTCAGCCAGACTAACTATGAGAAGGGCTACAGCAGTTTTGTGGGGACGTTATGTTGTGTTTGGTGCTGACTTTCTAAATTGTATACTTTCTTTGTAGGTTTTTGTGTTAAAGATTCTGAGAGCCAAATTGATGCACAGGTCTTAGAAATTCAAGATCAGATTGCCTCAGAATCCTGGAATTCGCTGCAAAAGGTACACATTCATTGTGTTTCCTTTTATATTTTGTTTACTTAAAGCTGCCATTTTTACGTATGTATGTATAGTATATTATCTGATAAATGAAATATCTTTTTGTGCAATTAGCATTTTTTTAATTTTTATTTTCTGTTAACTTTCCCATTAGGATTTACTTAACCTGAATGAAATGGTAAATGAATTTTCCCACCTAGTACATGTAAGTATGCAGTCGTCTTACACTTGAATCTCAATTCCCTGGAATTTCTAGTTTTCCCTGTACAAAACATGATTAGACAATTGCGAAGTAGTGATCACGTTTTGTTGTGCTGATTGAATGCTCTGTGCAAAATGGGAATATGTGTCAGTGACACATATACGTAAACATAGATGACAGAGAGTGTAAATTGATAAAATTTTATTGTCATAAAAAGGAATAATGTGATTTACAGCTGCTAATTGACAGTAATATTTTTTCTACATGACAGTCTAATATAGGTACAGATAATACAATCAGTATATGCCACATTCTATCAGCTAATACCTGTTGTAAATTCATAAGTTTCCTTTGTTCACTGCACATGTAAACATGAACAATATGAAGAAACAATATGTATATGGAACTGATGTTCAGGTGGTCATATAAAATTTACATTTTTGTACCAGATAAAGATAGGTGCCTATCAGAGGAAAAAGAAACGCCATAATGTGCACATTTGTGTTATCCTTTAATCTGCTTTGTTAGTGTATATGCTTCCTAAATGCACTGCTGGAGCTGTGTTATTAACAGCCACTGATCACACTGAAGAAGTTTAGAAAGAACATTCCCAGTGTACGCTCACCGGCCAGTTTATGAGGTTCACCTTGCTAGTACCGGGTTGGACCCCCTTTTGCCTTCAGAACTGCCTTAATTCTTCGTGGCCTAGATTCAACAAGGTGTTGGAAACATTTCTCAGAGATTTTAGTCCATATTGAAATGTGTTACTGTTGCCTTTCTATCATCTCGAACCAGTCTGCCCATTCTGCTCTGACATCAATAAGGCATTTTCGTCAATATAACTGCCGGTCACTGGATATTTTCTCCTTTTCGGACCATTCTCTGTAAATTCTAGAGATGGTTGTGCATGAAAATCCCAATAGATCAGCAGTTTTTGAAATTCTCAGACCAGCCCATCTGGCACAAACAAGCATGCCATGTTCAAAGTTACTTAAATCCCCTTTTTTCCTCATTCTGATGCTTGCTTTGAACTTCTGCAAGTCGTTTTCACCACATCTAGATGCCTAAATGCATTGAGTTGCTGCCATGTGATTGGCTGATTAGCAATTTGTGTTACCAAGCAATTGTAAGGACTAATGTTGGGAATTTTAGAAAATTCGGTTTTTGGCACCCTATTTCCTAGAAAGCTCTATCTGACATATTTTAATGAACACGCTTAATAAATAACCAAAAAGTAATGTGGATATTTACATTTAGTTATTTTAAAGGAAATACGAATCGTTGACTAAATGTATCTTGCATAGTTGTATACACACGCTTATTAAATAATAATCAAAATAATGTGATATATTTTTCTCAATATCGAACAGTGAAATATAATAATAATAATAGTGAAAAAAATATGTATTGATAAGTGCACCACACTCAATCCCCCCTTAATCCACACTTGAGGGATCCAATATTCTTATGAACATAGGTGCAAAACGTGAATCCCCTCTGTGGACAAAAAAAAAACCCCTGAATGAATCGATTTCATTCAGGTAAATACTTGCTTATAGCAAAGTAATTCTTTGCTATAAGCAAATTGTGTGTAAAAAAAAATAAATAAAAAAAAAAATACTGATCACTTCCCCAAAGTACTATGGTAACATTATACTACTTTGGTCATAATGAAATATGAAAAAAAAATATTAAAAAAGAGAAAAAAATGTAATAAAAAATGAAAAATTACAAAAAATTATGTTTTTTTCATACTGTCACCAGTCAGTGTCCCTGATCACCGCCATGCCAGTTATATGATGACGCTGTACTGCACTGGTGACAGTATGTAAAAAAAAAAAAAGAAAATCATTTTTTACATTTCTTCATTTTTTATGACAAAAAAATTACAACTTCAAAAACTCGCCATGCCTCTTATGAAGTACGTCGGACTGTCTACTTTGCAAAAAGGGGTCATTTGGGGATATCTGTACTGTTCTGACATTCTTGGACCTCAAGAAAATAGATTGGCTGTCAGTACTTCAGGATTGATCAATTTCCAGACATATCCCATAGTTTGTGAACTCTATAACTTTCCTACAAACTAAATACCAAATACTAATTAAATTATTTTCACCAAAGACATGTAGCAGAATACATCTTGGCCTAAATTTTTGAAGAACAATTATTTATTTGCAAACTTTTATAACAGAAACAAAGAAAAGCGTGGGTTTTTTTTTTCAAAATATTTGGTCTTTTTTTTGTTAATTTAGCAAAAAATAAAAACTCCAGCGGTGATTAAATACCACCAAAAGAAAGCTCTAGTTGTGTGAAGAAAATGATAACATTTTAGTTTGGGTACAATGTTGTATGACCGCGCAATTGTCATTCAAAGTGTGAGAGCGCTGAAACCTGAAAAATGGCCTGGGCAGGAAGGGGGTAAAAGTGCCCGGTATGGAAGTGGTTAAATTTTGGTGTGAGGGATCCCCTCAAAACCCATACTAGACCTAAAGGGCTTGGTATGAATGGAGGGGGAACCCCACGACGTTTTATTTATTGTGGTGGCGTTTTTTTTTTTAAATGTAATTACCACTTTTTTTTCCTTCACTATAGCTCAGAGATTTAGCTGCCACTAACTGGCCACTAGCCCTAACTGGTCCATATATATTTGGACACAGGCACAATTTTTTTGATTTTTTCAGGTATTTACGAAAACATATTCAAGCTGTAGTTCTATAATTGATATGGGCTGAAAGTTCACACTCTCAGGTTTTATTTGAGGGTATGTACATCCAAATTGGAGGAAAGGTTTAGGAATTACAGCTCTTAAGAGTAGCCATCCCCCCCTTTTCAAGGTACCAAAAGTAATTGGACAAATGAATATAATCATAAATAAAATGTTCATTTTTAATATTTTGTTGAGAATCCTTTACTGGCAATGACTGCCTGAAGTCTGGAACCCATGGACATTACCAAAGACTGGGTTTCCTCCTTTCTGATGCTTTGTCAGGCTCTAACTGCACTTGTCTTCAGTTGTTCTTTGTTTGTGAGTCTTTCTGCCTTTAGTTTTTCCTTCAGCAAGTGAAATGCATTATCAAGGTCCTACCTTTCCTCAGGGCTTGTGCTGCGCCATGTGCTGGCATCCATCTTAGGTCTGCAAAGCATTGTGGGATCCTTTATGCTTTCAGCCCTCTGTGGCTCCTCCCAGGAGGTGGCGGCTTATCACATTTAAGTCTGCTGTTTGCAGCTGTCCATTGCATTTGTGTCCTGTCTGTTGCACAGCAGCAAGCTCCTGTTCAGTTAACTCTTTGCTCTCCTGGATACCGACTCGGCTTTGGCTAAGATTCCTCCTGGCTTCTGATCCCGGCTCTGGCGACCATTCTTCCTGGCTTCTGACCCCGGCGACCATTCTTCCTGGCTTCTGACCCCGGCTTTGGCTACGATTCCTGCTGGTTCTCGACTTGATTATCCTGGAGGACGACCTCGGCAGGAGAACATCTGTCCTACCAAGTCATCCGCTGTTGCTTGCAGACTTGCATAGACTCTTGCCTTGTTTCTGTGTAAATAAACCTACCTTTAATTGCACCTCCTTGTGTGTCTGGCTCCTCGCTCCCTGACATGCATGCTCCATTGGGTTGAGATCAAGTGATTGTCTTGGCCATTGCAGAATATTCCACTTCTTTTCCTTTAAAAGTTCCTGGGTTGCTTTTGCAGTGTGTTTTGGATTACTGTCCATCTGTACTGTGAAGCGCTATCCAATCAACTTTGCTGCATTTGACTGAATCTGGGCTGACGGTATATCTCTAAACACTACAGAATTCATCTGCCTCCTTCTGTCTTCTGTCACATCATCAATAAACACCAATGACCCAGTGCCACTGGAAGCCATGTATTTCCATGCCTTCACACTGCCTCCACCGTGTTTTACAGATGACGTTGTTTGTCTAATCTGGCTTTTCTATTCTTAAGGCTTATGAATGGTTTGCACCTTGTGGTGAACCCTCTGAATTTTCTCCCGTGAAGTCTTCTCTTGATTGTAGACTTTGATAACAATATGCACACCTCCTGGAGAGTGTCCTTCACTTGTCTGGATGCTGTGAATGGGTTTTTCTTTACATAGAGAGGATCCTGCAATCATCCACCACTGTTGTCTTCCGTGGACATCCATGCCTTTTATGTTGCTGAGCTCACCAGTGCGTTCTTCTTTTCTCAGAATGTACCAAACTGTTGATTTGGCCACTCCTAATGTTGCTGCTTTCTCTCTGATGAATTTATTTAATTTTTGAATCCTTACAATGGCCTGTTTCACTTGCATGGACAGCTTCTTTGAACGCATGATGTAGGTTGACAGAAATAGATTCCAAATGCAAATACCCCACTTCGAATCAACTCTAGACCTTTTACCTGCTTAATTGATGAAGAAATAACAAAGGAGTAGCCCACACCTGGCCATGAAACAGCTTTTGATTCAATTGTCCAATTACTTTTGGTCCCTTGAAAAAGGGGGATGGCTAATCTTATGAGCTGTAATTCCTAAACCCTTCCTCCAATGTGGATGTACATACCCTCAAATTAAACCTGAGAGTGTGCACTTTCAGCCCATATCCATTTCATAACTATAGCTGAATATGTTTTGGTAAATACCTGAAAAAAACTAAAATTCTGTCTGTGTCCAAATATTTATGGTCTTAACTGTATACAGTATGTATGTGTGTGTGTGATATATATATATATATATATATAGATATATACACACACACACATACACCGCTCTAAAAATTAAACTCTTGGGATATTGATCTGGCCAGTTAAGTTGCAAAGGGCATTGTTAATCAATTACAGCTGATTTGGTGTTAATGAAATTAACAACAGGTGCACTAGATGGGTAGCAATGAAAAGACCTCCAAAACAGGAATGGTTTTACAGGTGGAGGCCACTGACATTTTTTATCCTACTCCTTTTTTCTGACTGTTTTTCACTAGTTTTGCATTTGGATAGGGTCAGTGTCACTACTGGTAGAGTGAGGTGATACCTGGACCCTACAGAGGTTGTCCAGGCAGTCCAAATCCTCCAGGATGGCACATCAATACGTGCCTTTGCCAAAAGGTTTGCTGTGTCTCCTGGCACAGTCTCAAGAGCATGAAGGAGATTCCAGGAAAAAGGCAGTTATTCTAGGAGAGCTAGACAGTGTCGTAAAAGGTCCTGAATCCATCAACAGGACTGGTATCTGCTCCTTTGTGCAAGGAGGAACAGGATGAGCACTGCCAGAGCCCTACAGGCCACTGCTGTGAATGTCTCTGACCAAAGAATCAGAAACAGACTTCATGAGGGTGGCCTGAGGGCCCGACATCCTCTAGTGGGCCCTGTGCTTACTGCCTGGCATCATAGAGCTGGATTGGCATTTGTCATTGAACACCAGAATTGGCAAGCCCGCCACTGATGCCGTGTGTTTTTCACAGAAGAGAGTAGGTTCACCCTAAGCACATGTGATGGACGTAAAAGGGTCTGGAGAAGCTGTGGAGAATGTTATGCTGCCTGTAACATTGTTCAACATGACCGTTTTGGTGGTGGGTCAGTGATGGTCTAGGGAGGAATATCCATGGAGGGGGACACACACCTCTACAGGCTAGGCAATGGCACCCTGACTGCCATTAGGTATCGGGATGAAATCCTTGGACCCATTGTCAGACCCTTTGCTGTTGCAGTGAGTCCTGGGTTCCTCCTGGTGCACGAAAATGCCCGGCCTCCTGTAGCATGAGTATGCAGGCAGTTCCTGGAGGATGAAAGAATTGATACCATTGAATGGCCCTCACGCTCACCTGACTTAAATCCAATAGTACACCTCTGGGATATCATGTTTCGGTCCATCTGACACCGCCAGGTTGCACCTCAGACTGTCCTTGACTCAAGGTCTTGCCTCTTCCTCAGAGCCCTGAGCGTTAGCCTGTTGGAAGTCCAGGGTTCCCATTGAGGACAGTCACGTAGTGTGGATCGGACAGTGCTGTTCTTTATGATGTGCCTTTGACATTGTCATTTGTGAGTACAATACCTATCTTTATTCCTTTAATAATTGTTTTTTAAGGTAATGCACTAGGCCGGTGTGCCCTTTTTGTTTTCTTTATATCCAGTGCATTTGGACTTCCTTGGTCCTTTGAGAGCAGCAAGGAGTGCACATTCCAGAACATCTGAGATGTAGTTATAGCCTATGTTGAGTCCATCCCCAAGAGCAGGAGTATTTGGGTTTGCTGTTTGCATAATTTTTTCACTTTGATTTTCAGGGTGTCTTTGAATTCAGTCCTCTGTAGGTTGATAATTTTTATTTCCATCAAACAATGGGGCATCCTCATGCTCCTAACACATTACCCCGTCCATATCAGTATATATATCCAGCATGTTCGTTTATCCCATTGAGATCTGATGTGTTTTCAAAGTGTTCCTTGAATTTTTTTGAGCAGTGTGTGCGTGTGCATATATATATATATATATATATATATATATATATATATATATATATATATATATATTGATCGTTATGCGTAAAAATGTGCAACTTACTGTGCTAAGGTATTGGTTTAGACAGGACAACTAATTGATGCTTTAAACATCTTCATTAAGTTGGAATGTTGTCCTAGATTCAAAATGTGTGAAAGCATCAAAGGGAATTGGTCTGGAGGGGACAGCTAATTGATGCTGTACACATCTTCATTAATTTGGAATGTTGTCCTAGATTCAAAATGTGTGAAAGCATAAAAGAGAATGTATATAGTCTTCTCAGTTCTTTTTTAATACATAGCTTTTGGTACTGCTGCAGAGAACTAAGAATGTGCACTTGTGTGCATTCTTAGTTTACAGAACCTGCTTTCAAACTATAGGATTCCTATTTGTAAAATATTTGATGGGCACTTGGCGCAGTGAATATTTTATAGCCGTTTGTCCAAGTATTATTCAAGGGGAGTGGCATAGCAGTTTCTGCCTGCATTCACTCTATGTATTATACCAAACTGAATGTTGTGGATCGAATTTAATTCAAATGTCTAAAGTATAGTAAAGGTTATTTTTACTACTGGGTAAATACTATTTAATAACTGGGTTTCAACTTTCTGTGTTGGAACCCCTTCTATTTACTGTCTAACTAGTGATTTGCACTAGGCAATTAGGCTGTTGGGTATATTGTTAGTGCTGCTTCTCATGCTAATGTTACTGGGATTGTTGGCCCTGCAGATTACTGGCAGGAAGGTGGGGGGAAGCCATAGAAATAACTTAAGATAGACAGTAAGGATGATGTGGTCCTTGTCAGTGCCAGCATTCAGCGGCAGTGTGGTCATATTCAAACCTAGGACATCTGCAGGAAAAAAAACATTAAAGCCCAACTTAATGCAAAAACTGTTTGTTTTTTTTGCCTATCCCCCCCATCTACCCCCCAGCTCCTACCCCAAACCCATCCTGCCCACTGCAAAGTTTCCCTTACCTGGTGAAACAGCATATGTACCTGAATTACCCCCCCGATGATGCCATTTCCTCCGGCAGGGATCCCTATTCCAGCATTGCACATTACCTCCCCTGCATTCAATCCCATTCACTACCATTAGTTCAATGCCAGATCAATTCTGGATCCTCGGAGGACTTTCCTCTGGCTGGCCGATGGAAATTGTCCCCATCACACAAGCAGTGATGTAGACACCTGGAAGAAGGACCCATTTAAGACGTAAACAGAGGAGAAAAAATGTATCTTGGAGTTGGGCTTTAATGACATCACATGTTATATACCATTTATGCTTAACTGCATATTGTCTTCTTGCATTTAGGTCAGGGGTATTAAATTAAAATTTGCGGAGGTCCGATCATTAAAATTTTCTTCTAGCAGAGGTCTGAATTACATGTTTCTCAAATGACTCAGATCCTTCACATCACAACCTTTTCCTCCTTTATCACAATCCCGTTCTTACATCAGTGTCCTCAATCCACCCTGCATATCACAGTCCCTTACTTCACAGCAGTGCCCTCAGCCCCCGTCATAGTAGTGTTCTGAATGCCCCTTCATATCACACCCCCCTTTCATTCACAGCAGTGTCCTCAAACCCCTTCACATCAACATCCCACCCTCCCCATAGCAGTGTCCTCTGTCCCCTTTCACATAATTTTCCCCCCATAGTAGTGTCCTCCTCTGTCCCCTTCATATCACCCCCCACAATGGCATCCCCCAATGCTCCCTTCACCCTCTCCACACAGTAGTGCTCTTTGCCCCTTTACATCCCCCACAGTAGTGCTTTCTGCCCCCTTTATATCACCCCCTTTACATCACCCCCAAAAGTAGTGCTCTCTGTATGTTCACATCCAACATCCCCGCTCCCCTGTCTTTCAGAGCCAGGTCCTCTGCCCCCCTCACTCTACTACCTTACACAGTTACACAGAGCAGAGCATGGGAGGCAGGACAGATGGAGAGCAAGAGGCACAGTAGCTCTGTAAGGGGGGTGGGAGCTTGAGCTGCCATTACATATTAAGCTGGCGGTTTTTGCGAAGACCACTCTGTGGACTAGCAACCAATCACCTGCTGGTTAACCTGGAAAGTTATCTGAGCCAGCTTCCGCTCCCGTCCTCCATTCAGTGCTACTGTGCCTCTCCCTGTCTGTCAGTCTTGCCTCCTGCTCTCTGCTCTGCTGTGATAATGACAGCGGCGGAGGCTGGGGGACAGAACTGCCTCCTAAATGGCGTGACTGTGGGTCCGGATGGGACAGTGACTCGGTCTGTCATTTAATGATGTCTAATATAGGTCAGTGTTGCTCAGGGACATATATTTAACTTTAATAGGCTTATGTCAGTGTTAAAATATGTATGTTTGCTTTTATATTTTATGCAGTCATTAGAATTATAGCCCTTGCATTAAAAAATGGGACTGTGTATGTCTCACAATAAAAGCTCCTCTTCTGCCTGCTAGCTCCCGCTCCCTTTCTCCTAACCCTAGGTTCACATCTGTGCGGGTAGTGCCGCGGATCCGCACGAAAATCCATGCAGCCGCACCACCCGCACAAAAATGCAGACCCGCGGGCGAGTGCCATTAGTTCTAATGGCACGCCGCCCATACTGGGAACCGAGGTTCCAGTGCGGGCTGCGTTTTCAAAAGAAGTGCAGGGACTTCTTGCCTGCGTGTCACGGGCATGGGAGGCCATTCAAATGAATGGGCTCTTGTGCCTGTGCAAAACGCTGCCCTCACGGTCGCATATATGAGAACCGGGGGTTAATGTACATATGTTCATGCATGGTTCATTAACCCCAGTGCACGTTTGTGGGCTTTATATGATCCCAGGCTAGCCAATATGGGTGGCTAAAGACTTTGAACCTGGAAGATGACTGGGTAAAGTCGGTGTTGATGAAGGTGCTTGAAGACTCGCATTACTAAAGGGGAGGTAATTCTTACAGACTTAATTTCCACTTTAAGGGGAGTCTGCTATAGCTGCACTGTTAGTTTGTTGCCCTCTACTGTTAGTAGTGCATTGGAGTGCCATTCAAAATGAATAGAACAGCACATTACCTTGTTTTGGATAAATCAAGTTAAAGCATGATTTCTTGCTTGATAACATAATGCATCATTGTGAAAAGGCTCTTGATGAATTTTATTTCTAGTTATATTATGCATGTCTGTAAAGGGGCTAAAATACAGCACAATACCTAAAAAGTTGGGGCACTGTATAAAATCTACATGAAAACAAAATGCATTGATTTATTAACCGCTTGCCAACTACAACTACAGGCAAAGTGACGTACAGGTACCCACCCACCACTGCTGTGTCCACTGGATGCAGCTGAATGAAGATTGCGGTGAACAGGACACTGTGACCATGTGATCACTATGTGATCACATGATCACAATATTAGCAAAGCTGTTATGAATATGATTCCTAACAGCTCTGCTTCTCTTCCTGGTGAGCTGTAATTGGCCCACAGCTCTCACGTGATACATGGGGCCAGTCAAAGCACCCTGTATCATGTGACCAGCTCTATCCAATCACAGATCACTATAATATTGAACTGGTATGAACTTAACTCATGACAGTTCAAAGCAAGCTTTATTTGCTCTTGCAACCCCCCCCCCCCCATAGTAGTACAATGGTGCATTGGTAACATTGCACTACTTTGATAAAAATAATAACACATTTTTTTTTAAAAAAGAATGAAAATAAAAACTACAGTATTGAGAAGTAAAAAAAAAACAAACTTTAAGGGTTTTTTTTTTTAACTACTTGCCGACTGCCTGCCCTCATTGTGCAGGCGAGCAGGGGCTATGGGCAAAGCGACGAAAGCTTACATCGCTTTCTATTTCTACTTGCGCCTGCTGCCCCCCATGTTGGTCCAGGGAGAGAAGAGGGAACACCGCACTGTGAGTAAATGCACTACATTTTACACGCAAACGTTAGATTAGCACATTTAACCCTTTGATCGTCCCTATTAACCCTTTGATAACCCCATCACACAGCCAGTGCCATTAGTACAGTGTCGGTATACAGAATTTTTTGTTGATCACTGTTTTACTGCCACTAGTGACATCAGATAATGTCAGGGTCTGTAAGTTCCTCTCCCAACCAGGGTCAGCAAATGTTAGATTGCCCGCACACTATCACACTCACGCTATAGGTCGCTGATCACCGCCATTACTAGAATAGTGTTTGTACAGATCAATATATTGGTCACAAACAGAACTATACTAGTGCTTCCTGTTATAGTGTCCCCAAAAATGCAGTGTTGGCAGGATCAGCCCTGTTTGCTGCCAGCACTAGTGTTTAGCCCCTCGGCTGTTTTTCACAGAAGATTTGTATCAATCGATTGTGGGCCAAAGCAATTTATACACACAACAATACATCACTGCTTACCAAAATTCAGCTCTTGCCAGACAATTCGCATGGAAATCTATCACAGTTTCTAAATGTAAAACTTTTTTGGGCTTAACCTTCAACATGGGCATTACAAAAAAGAATGACATGCAGTCATATTGGTCCACAGACCCTATTCATCATATGCCCGTGTTCTCTGCTTTTACACATATGCCCAACATGGACCAGCAGAATACTGGTACATTGCTGGACTTTGAGTGGTTATACCAGGATGATGCCTGCAGCTACAGGCATCATCCAGGTATAATTTTTTTTCAACTGGTGGTTGACTTTCAGGTAAACGTAATCCTAGTGGCTAATTAGCTGCTGGATGTCCTTCCCCCTCCTGCCGCCTTCCACGGCTTTCTTGGGCTCTCCCGTCCCACAGGGAATCCAAGAATGCAATCGGCAGTTCCGCCGGCTGACCATTGAGCTGATTGAAGACCAGAATGGCTCCGATCATCTCTATGGTCTAAGAAACCGGAAGCTACGATCATTTCTTCATTTCTGTTTTTCCGGATATTAACAGTGCCATTTTTGGAACTTGCTGTGATCGGATGATTTAAGGGCAGAGGAGAGATCTAGAGTATAATGGACCCCAGAATGTTCAGAAAGAGTACCGCTTGCTATGACAGGGTATATTTACATTTCCTGTGATAACAAAAAAAATTAATTTAAAAAATTAAAAATGATGTAAAACAATTTCCCCTGCCCCACCCCCCTTCTCATGCTCATGCGCAAAGGTGAACGCAAGCATTGTTCTCGTGTCGGTATGTAAACAACGATTGCACCATGCATGTGAGGTATCACCGTGATAGTCAGCAGTAATTCTAGCACTATACTTCCTGTGTAAATATAAAGTAGTGACCTGTAAAGGCTTTTATAGCTTTGCCTGTCAATATTAAAACTTTACGCTGTTTGTTGCTTAGGCATGTGCAATTTTAAAGCATGTCATGTGTTTGGTATCTATTTATTTGACATAACATCATATTTTATATTTTATCAAACAATTGGGCAATATATTGTGTGTTTGTGCATTAGGATTCAAAAAAGTGTATTTGTTCCAAAAATTAGCGTTTGAAAAATTTCCGCACAAATACGGTGTGCCATAAAAAATTGCAACACCCATCATTGTATTCTCTAGGGCCACTGCTTTAAAAATATATAATGTTTGGGGGTTCAAAGTAATTTTCTAGCAAAAAAAATGTTTTTTCATGTGATTAAAAAGTGTCAGAAAAGGCTTGTTTTTCAAGTGGTTTGAAAGGTGGGTGATATCTCGCAGAAGCGTCTAATGTTGGTTCTGAAATGCCAGGATAGTAGAAGCACCCCCCTCCCCCCCAAATGATTCTTTTTTGGAAAGATATTTGCTAAGGGGCATGGTGAGTATTTTGCATATCACATTTCTTGCCACAAGTTTTTGGAAAATTAAGAAATCAAACATGTATTTTTTTTTTTCTTTTTTTTTTTTAGAAACCGTGTGACAAAAATGCAATATACTCACAATACCTCTTATCAAATTCCTTGGATTGTCTACTTTCCAAAAAAAGGATAACTTGTTTGTACTATCCTGGCATTTTAGGGCCTCCAAAACTGTGATAGGTAGTGAGGAAGTGATTGAAAGCCTGGTCAAGTGGTGATTGATTTTTGGAGGCCTGTATGTGGATAGGCTGCCAAAAAGTCTCTCACATGTGGGATCCCCATACTCGGGAGAAGTGTTTTGGGGTGTTATTCCAGATATAGCCATGGCATACGTGAGCAATATATAATTTAAGTCACAACTTTGTGTAAAAAAAAAAAAAACCCCAAAAAATTTTTCAGAAATTTGTGGCAAAAAAATGAAATCTTCCATAGCCTCTCAGCAAATTCCTTGGGGTGTCTACTTTCCAAAAAGGGGTCATTTGGGGGTATTTGTACTATCCTGGCAGGTAGTGAGAAAGTGCTGTGAGGAAATATGCCCTTTGAAAGCCTTGGTTGGGGGCGCATGCGCGGCCAGCTATTAGATGAACGCTTACTGAGCTCCGCTCCGTCCATCCGCCAGTGAAACACCGGCACTCACCGACCCTGGGGAACAATAACCACCCCCTCACCTTGCAAACCCGTGCCCGCACCTCTATAGCAATGCCCCGGAGGAAAAAAACCCAGAGCAGCCGGGGAAACTTACTACATTTTTCCCTGCCGTTCTGCCTGAAATCCAAGATGGCGCCCGCAGCAGTACACAGGACACCTGCGGCGGCCACGAGGAGGACTACAGGTCCCAGCAAGGGGATCCCAGGCTGCATACCAGTTATATCCAGGGGACCCTGGTAAGTTGTCACCCCCACTGTCCCACACAATTAGCAGCCCAGCCAAATCTCGGCCACGACTTGACCAGGACCCTGACCCCTTCTGCCGGACCCTAAACAACCCACCCCAACCTCCTCCTACAGCCCTACTAGACATAGATGCCTTTCCTGCAGCTGACCAACCATTGACAGAAGTCTCTATGAAAGCCTTGGTCAAGTGGTCATTGGATTTTGGGGGCCTGTATGTGGATAGGCTGCCAAAAAGTCTCTCACATGTGGTATCCCCATACTCTGGAGAAGTAGCAGAATGTGTTTTGGGGTGTTATTCCAGATATAGCCATGGTATACACGAGCAATATATCATTTAAGTCACAACTTTCAAAAATTTGTGGCAAAAAAATAAAATTTTCCATATACTCAACATGCCTCTCAGCAAATTCCTTGAGGTGTCTACGTTCCAAAACGGGGTCATTTGGGGGGGTCTTTTTACCATCCTGGCATTTTAGCACCTTAAGAAATGTGATAGGCAGTCAGAAAGTAAAAGCTGAGTAAATTCCAGTATATATACCATAGTTTGTAGACACCATAACTTTCACACAAACCAATTAATATACACGTATTGGGATTTTTTTTTTACCAAAGACATGTAGTAGAATACATTTTGACCTGAACTTATGACTAACTTTGGGTTTATTGGATATTTTTTGTAACCGAAAGTAGAAATTTTTTTTTCAATATTTGTGGTCTTTTTTCATTCATATCACAAAAAAAATAAAAAACCCAGAAGTGATCAAATACTACCAAAAAGAAAGAAAAGTAAATTCTATTTGTGTGAAAAAAAGGATCTAAAATTTTGTTTTGGTAGAGCGCTGCATGACCGTGCATTTACCAGCTGAAATAACGCAGGGCTGAATAACAAACAAAAATGGCCTGGTCAGGAAGGGGGGTAAATCTTCTGGAGGGCAAGTGGTTAATAATGAAAAAAAAAAAAGTGACTGTAGGTGAGTAGGGGGCACACACAAAAGACTGGAATTTTAGGATCGGAGGTTAAGAGAGGGGAGTAAATTGATAAAAGTTCAGACAGATAATGGGGTGCCAAGCCATGAAGAGCCTTATAGGTGAGCAAAAGGATCTTAGTCTATGCAAAAGCTTATGGGTAGCCAGTGCAAGGAGTCCAGCATAGGGGTAATATTGTCACTTATACCAGAGCTAGTGAGGATTCTGGCTGCAGAATTTTGCACATATTGTAGTGGAATAATAGTTGATTTAGAGTAGAGCATTGCAGTAGTCAAGTCGGGAGAACACAGATGTATGAATCAGCTTTTCAGCTACAGTGTATGATAGCATAGGATGCAGCCGAGTAATGTTCTTGGAAAAAAGATCCTCTGACAACATTGTGTACACGTGGATAAAAGATTAAACTGGCATCAAATATCACCATTAGATTTTTCAATTTAGACTGAAGCTACTGTACAGTGCCATCGATAGGCTACCAGGATTGGCCTTACATAATTAATGGGGGTGCCAATAAGCATGACTTCAGTCTTGTCACAAATTAATTGAAGGAAATTGTGTGCCATCAAAATTTTGATATCACAAATACAGTTAGGACAAAGTAAAATCCGGTTTAGTTTGGATATTTATCTGAGTGTCATCAGCATAGAAGTGATAATTGTGCCCATGTGATCTAAGCAGATGGCCAACTGGAAGCATGTAAATGCTAAAAAGTAAGGGGCCCAGGATTGAGTCCTGAGGAGCACCATACTTGACTGGACCAACATCAGACTGGAATCCGCCAAGAGAAACAAAGTGACAGCGATCAGTAAGATGTGACTTAATCCATTTCAGAACCAATTCTGAGACTCCAAATATGGTTTCAAAGCGAGAGAGTTAAAGATTGTGGTCTACAGTATCAATGTAAGAACTAAAATCCAGCAGTTTAAGAATAGATAGTGAGCTGGAATCAGAAGCTAACAGAAGGTCGTTAATTACTTTAACCAAGGCGGTTTCTGTGCTGTACAGTTGTCTAAAACAAGATTGGAGGGGTTCAGTTTGCAATTTTTGACCACCACTGTTTTTTATTTATTTTTTTTCTATATAAATTTTTGGAAAACAATTGAAACATTTTCTACTTTCTGTTATAAAACATATCCAAAAAAAAATCTGATTTCTTCATAATTTTTGGCCAAATTGTATTCTGCTACATGTCTTTTGGTAAAAAGAATTCACCAGAATTAGTGTCCCTATTAGAAGATTTCCTCTCTATTACTTTTCTGGGGACAGCCCAGAATTTGGGATTTTCTGTATTGAAGACATGGCATGTACATCTTACATAACACGGTACATTCAAAGAAGAGTGTGATACAATGTATAAATCACGTGTACAGGAACTGATAGTTATAACATAGAACTATCATTAAACATTGCTTCAAGACAAAAGAGAAGACATAAGGCACCGTTAATTAAGACATTTTTGTTTTGTCCAGCACAAAGCATGCTAACATCACCATGTCAAATGAGAATTATACAATTAACATACTACCAGAAAACAGGACAGAAGTAAAGAATTGTAACCTGCAAGTTCCTAAGGTTAAACTTAGAGTTCTTATCATCCAGCAAAGAATACAGAGAATCTGTGGAGATCCCTACATGGTCTATCCCTGCAAGAGCCTATCCTGAATCAGTTAGAATAGAGATTCCTGGGTACATTTCTATGTTGATATGTGAGTTTTTTCCATATAAGCATTCTGTTTACTTGTTGGAACCACCACATGAGTTTGTGGCGCAAGCAATTCCTTCTTCAAAGCACCCAGCACACAGACAATAGGGTTGTTTGGGAGTGGGAAAAGAAATACTTGGGATATGGTAGTAATAACCTCTGATCAGTAGCGGAATAACTTGCGACACTTCCAAATCATGTGCATTAGATCCCTAGTATCTCTTTCGCACAAAGGGACGGATCTGCTCCCTGATCTATATAACATGGCGGGTGTCCTATAAGCCTTATGTAAGAGGTACAACCGAGAGAGTTTCTGGGATGCCAATACAGATACCAGAGGTGTAGAAGTTAGGCAGAGTTCCCAGACATCTCCGTCAATAAGACCCAGATCCTTTACCCAACCCCTTCTACAGGGCAAATTAGAAGAATCATGGGTGGAGGCAAGAAAAGTGGAATACACCCTGGAAATCATACCCTGCTTTTCCCATTCCATAAGTATTCCCAACATCAGAGGGTGTTCTGCTAGGTACAACTGTGAGACCCGCGTCTGTGTCTGAAGGGCATGTCTAAGTTGAAGATATTTATAAAACGGACTCCTAGGTAGGGAGAATTCCTCCTGTAACTCACCGACCAAAATGAAAAAGACAACCAAAAAAAACCAGCATTTGGCTCCCCCTGCTAAATAAATTAAGGGGCGGGGCTCTTCGATGTCATCGGGTAACCCCACCTTTTGTCATTGAGCAGGGAATGCTGAGTTGATTACAGCACAAGGAGTGGGGGGGTCACCCAATGCTGTCATCGGTTGGCCCCGTCCCTTAGTTTAATTAGCGGTTGTAGGCTGTGGAGCTGTCATTCAGTTGAAGTGTCAGTGCGGGTCGTTTCTGTTCAGGTCGGGCTGTGTGTTTTTATTTACTCTGCACTTTTTTTGTTAAAGGGGATTTCCAGATTCCAATAACCCCCCCTCCCCCCCCCCGCAGACCCCCACAACCACTGCCCAGGGTTCTGGGAGAGAGGCCCTTGTCCCAATCAGCTTGGGGACAAGGTGTTTTGGGGGGGGAGCCATGTGGCCTATGGCATGTGGCCTAGTATGGTTCAAGAGGGGCGCTCGCTAGACCCTCGCCTGTTCTGACCTGCCGAGCTGCATGATTGGATAAGGATGTGGGAGAGGGGGCTTGCGTAATTTTTTTTAACCACCTCAATATTGGGCACTTTCACCCCCTTCCTGCCCAGACTAATTTTCAGATTTCAGTGCTCTTGCACTTGATTTGTTTTCAAGTAAAAATCTGTATTTTTGCTAGAAAATTACTTAAAACCCCCATACATTATATATTTTTATCAGAGGCCCTAGAGAATAAAATGTTGGGTTATGTAAATTTTTATGTCGCACGTATTTGCGCAGCAGTTTTTTGTGAACGCAGTTTTACCCACTAACACAAAAATACACTTTAATTTTAATGCGCACAAACACAATATAATACCCACTTTTTTTGTAAATATAAAATATGATGTTTTTAGTTTTCTCTGGAAATATGCCCCCCAACTATATAATTTACAGGAAACTCATCTTGTGGGGTCTTGTATTTGTGGTCTCAAACGGCCAACGGCCTTGTGTAGGCATCCATTATCATCAGTGTACTCCAGTTACACCAGAGGAGTGAGTGTTCTGGTGGACAGGTTGCTGCAGTTCCAGCTCCTGGACATCAGAGCAGACACAGGGGGGGCGAATCTTATATTGCACGCACTTCAATATGGTGTTGATAATGTACTTTTGCTGGGGAATTTTAATAGGCTCCACCCCTCTACCTGTTGGACCAGGAGACCACCAGGAGGACGTGTGGCACCATTTTCACCCCTCTCTTAAAGAGTTTACTTCCTTTCAGACACTTTTCTGCATCGACCTAGCCTTTGCCTCTCAGTCTGTTCTGCAGCATGTCTCTGCCTTTGCTATTCTTCACAGAAGCATATCAGATGATGCCCCCTTACATATCACACTGTCATTGGGATCGATGTGTGTTTATGGGGGGGGGGGGGTTGTGGAGACTGTTCAGATTCAGATGCTATCCTGGAAGGGTTATGTCAATATTGGCTGGTAAATTCAGACTCCACCAGCCCCACGACAGCCTAGGCTGCCTTTAAGGCCTGGCTCCGTGGAGAGTATATGTCTTGCATTGCTGAGGGCCCCAGTGCAATCTCTTGAGGAGTTAGAAAGGGACCTACAGGATAAAGAGGCTGCCTACATGGCTAACCCTGATCAACTCAGTTACGAGATATGGAAGCAGGTCCTGTGGGAAGTGGCATTACTTTGAGTTGACTCAGAAGTCTATGCTTCATATAGTGTTTGAATATGGCAATAAAAATGGCAGACTTTTGGCTTGGCTAGCTAGGGGACAGTTCTCTGCTACCCATATTAGTTGGCTTAGGGACACTGTTGGGGGACTCCTGAGGTCTCTGGACTGTATTAACCATAGATTCCTTCAGTACTCTCAGTCCCTATATGGTCCTGTGGCCTCTGTGACTTCTCCACGCTTGACCCTGATGTTAATACTAGTCTTGACCGGGTTATTAATTTGGAGCACGTTCAGGAAGCACTAGCCCAACTTCAGTTGCTAGAATTATTGCTCTCGCTCTGACGTTCGCAGCAATATCTCACGTGTGGTGCGATCACCATTTACATATAAGTACTGGACCAACATGTGTGTTCACCCTTGCACGTGAGCATTTTTTATTTATTCATTGGTGGGATACTGGTACACTGACAGATGTTTTTGTGCACTTGCACGCTGTGGCAGATGTTGATTGTCCACCGACAAATGTTGACGATCCATTAGTGACACTGACTGATGTTGCAATTGAACACTCTTATTTTTGTGCACTGGTAAACTGTAACATATGTTGATGTGATACTGGTACAAATGGTGACGGGACACTGGTACAGATGTTGATGGGACACTTGAACAGGTACAGATGGTGCTTAGTGTACCCTATGCTACCCTTGTGTGGTGATGGCTGCAGTCTGTGTGACCTGTGTGTACCTGAACACTAAAATCATCAGCTACATATAAAACATGACAGACTGCAGCCATGTCACTGCCATTGCCAATATTCCTGTACATTGTGTTTGCAAAGAAATCTATATGAAAGTGTTTTTAATTCATCTAGACTCCCCACTGACACCACCAACTGAGGAAAGGAGCTGCACAGCGTAGCAAGGCTGGGAAACTCTTATCCTCAGAAAAACCCCTTACACAGTTTAAGATTGAACCATTTCTCATTCAACTTCATTGTGCGGCTACGTGTCTTCTTTAAAGACCTTGGATTAAAAGTTTACTCTCAATGCTAGAGTCACCATTTAAAGATTTTTATATTGTGATCATATCCCCTCTTTAAGTGCCTCTTCATCAGAGAGAATAGTTTTCATTTTTTAGGTAATTTCTCATAACTCCAGCCTCTTTTATTAGTTTTCTTGCCCTTCTCTGGACTCTCCTGTTCAAGGGCATCCTTCTAGAGGATTGGCAACCAAAACTAGACTGCATACTCAATATGTAGCTGAACCAGTGTTTTGTAAAGTAGAATAGTTTTACCTCTTGAGAAAATACCTTTTTTTTTATACAAGATAATAGTCTGCTAGCCTTGCTTAGTCTGTGGAAAAGGATCTGGGGGCCACTTTAGATCAACCTCAATTCCCACAGAGGTTCTCTCCACTAGCGAGCAACCTGCATGCATATTTTTTAGCAAACAACTTGCATGCTTATGGGGAGGGGGGGTGTTAAGTAGGCCCTATACAGTATATACAGTTGCGTGAGGTGATCTGACAATTTGAGGGATACCAGTTTGTAAAGCATTTCATCCCAGTCTTCATCATCAAGCTCTCTATATTCACTTCCCAATAGGTTTTGGGTTGGTAAGCAATTTAAGTGGCAAAGGGACTGAGAAGCATAATATACAATATCAAGATCAGTTTTTTAGAATCCGTAGCACAGATAACATCCAACAGGGGGGCAGGCTTTAAGATTGGATTGGCAGTTGGCAATTGGGTGTACAGGGCGTGGCATAGCTGTAGGTAGTGGAAGAACATGTGGTTGGAGAGAAAGAAAGCAAAACTTCTCAAGCACTGCCAAAAGATTGGTACCACCTCACTGAGTTGAAAGCTTTAGCTGTGTCTAAATATACTACTACCCTTGTGCCTATATGATCATGTTGGGCTTGCACGTCTAGTATTATAGGGAGTTTTTATCAGGCATAAAGCTCATTTGGTCAGGATGAATGAGCAATAAGATAACCTGATTCAGGCACATATCCAATACCTTGGCTAAGATTTTAATATCCACTTGTAATAATGAAATCAGTCTAAAAGATTTAAGTAGTGCTTGGTTTTTACTAGGTTTGGAGATTAGTCTAATGAGAACTTCACACATAAACGCATGACATTCAAAGGAGTCAAATATATCGGTGAAAACCTAAAACCTTAGGGACCAACATTTCAATATAGTGTGCATAAAATTGGAGAAGCAGACCATCAGTACCCAGGGCCTAGGCACGGGCAAACTGTGATATGTCAGCAGCTATTTTATTAAAGTCCAACATCTCTGTAGTGGAGTGTGTGACAGTGAAGGAGTATAAGGTATAAAAGAATCACCGAACTTTGCGGTGATTAGCTTGGGATGAGTAATAAAGCTACTGTCGGGACTGTAGAGTAATGACCTCAACTGGTCTTGAATCATGGTAGGCCAGGTTAGCAGGAAGCATACAGGTGCATTCACCATGTTCAAAAATGCGCTGTTTGCAAGAAAAAAAGTTTTGTTTGGCTTTTTCGTACTGTAGTTAGTTAGTTCCACCTCCCTGGTCTGCATCTTCAATTGGTTTGTGTAGGCCATTGTGGGATCCATGGCATACAAGGCATCAAGTGATGTTAGATGTGTTGTGTTTAAGTCTGGAGATGTAGGTAGTGATACATAAATAGGCAAGTAGCTTAAGCCTAGGTTCACGACTTTCTGCATGTTGCAGAGATATGCATTGAAAATGGCATTCCCTTATAATCGTATTACATTGGAACATCCAGATGATTTACATGTAGCTTTCACAATACTTTCTACACTGCAAATTCGCATTGCACGCTTACAAAATTTGCACATGACCCTTTTGTAAAAACGCTCTGCAGGTGGTAAGCATATACAGTTGTGTGCAAAATAATAGCAGTCAGACATCACTAACTGGATCAATCACTGTTTTTGGTGGAAATGATATTTCTACATGGCAAATAATTTACTAGCAGGTGTAGTAGAGTAATAGAAATTCAACAGACTCAACCGTCATGACATACATGCTGCTGATTCTGTGTAATTGAATCACTAATTGAAAGGGGCATGTTCAAAATAATAGCAGTGTGGAGTTCTATTAGTGAGGTCATTCATTCTTTGAAAAACAGGTGGCAATTATTTCCCTTAGTTAAGGAAGGAAGGCAGCAAATGTTGTACATGTTGGTTACAGTGCATTTCTCTCTGAAATTCTGAGGAAAATGGGTCGTTCCAGACATTGTTCAGAAGAACAGCGTACCTTGATTAAAAAGTTGAATGGAGAGGGGAAAACATATAAAGAAGTGCAGAAAATGATAGGCTGCTCAGCTAAAATGATCGCAAATGCTTTAAAATGGCAACCAAATCCTGAAAGACGTGGAAGAAAGCGAAAAACTACCATTCGAATGGATAGAAGAATAGCCAAAATGGCGCGGACTCAGCCAACAATCAGCTCCCGGAAGATCAAAGAAGGTCTAAAGTTACCTTTGAGTACTGTTAAAATTAGAAGACGCCTATGTGAAGCCAAGCTATCGGCAAGAAGCCCCCGCAAAGTCCCACTGTTGAAAAAAAGACGTGCTGAAGAGGTTACAATTTGCCAAAGAGCACATTGACTGGCCTAAAGAGAAATGGCGCAACATTTTGTGGACTGATGAAAGATTGTTCTTTTTGGGTCTAGTGGCCGGAGACAGTTTGTTAGACGACCCCCAAACACTGAATTCAAGCCACAGTACACTGTGAAGACAGTGAAGCATGGTGGTGCAAGCATCATGATATGGGGATGTTTCTCATACTACAGTGTTGGACCTATTTATTGCATACCAGGGATTATTAAGTGTTCTTACATGGCGACCACTTCCTGTTATCTCACATATATATTATTATTATTATAGCCAAATTTACCACCCTAACTCCTCCCACAGTTTTTACACTACATAGACAGTAATATACCGAAACGTGCAGATTGTTCCCGATTGGTGTGCTATTACTTTGTGGAACGTTTCGCCGAATGGTTCACGAAATATCGGCGTTTTTGTGGTGAAATTGGTCCCATAGGAATGAATGGCGGAATGTTCAAAACTAGAGTGGGAGCTGACAAAACCTTTTCACAGTTACTCCAGCCACTCCAACCACACAACAGTTACTCCGCCCACTCCACCCAGTTACTCTGCCCACTCCAGTTGTAGACTACTGGTGGAGGCAAGAACACTTCACACAATTTCCTCAGAAATTGTAGCTTTTTTATTATTATAGGTACTTGTATAGCGCTGTCAATTTACACAGTACATTGCACATTCACATCAGTTCCTAACACTCAAGGAGTTTACAATCTAAGATCCCTAACTCACATTCATACATACACATACTAGGGCCAATTTAGACAGGAGCCAATTAACATACCAGCATGTCTTTGGAGTGTGGGAGGAAAACCATGCAGGCACAGGGAGAAAATGCAGACTCCAGGCACGTACCGTCGTGGATGAGATTTGAACCAACAGGCAGGAGCACTAACCACTTGCCCACTGTGCTGCCCAGATACGTTGAATATTACTGCTACAGTATCAAATAAAGTAGAAGCATTGACAAAAATCCATAGGCTTATAGTGTCACAGTCCGAAATTCAGACCTGAGCAGCAAGGCCACAAAGAATAGCCATCATAATGATTGTATTTCCTGGCTGTTGTAATCATTTGTCTATGCAATACCAGTTTCAGTGTATAGGTAATAAACAGTGTTGGGTATTTTTAAAGCTGCTTGTTCTAGTTATTATTATTATTATTATTATACAGGACTTATATAGCACCAACAGTTTGCTTAGTGCTTTACATTATGGAGGGAGACAGTACAGTAACAATACAGTTCAATACAAGAGGGATTAGAGGGCCCTGCTCCTTGGAGCTTACTATCTAGGAGGGAGGGGATAGTGGTACAAAAGGTAATTAGCTGTGGGGGATGGAGTTTTTAGGAAGAGTAGAGGATTCCAGTATTAGCTGGGGTCGGGGTAGGCTTCCCTGAAGTGATGGGTTTTCAGAGTGCGCTAAAAGTGAGCAGAGTAGGCGATAGTCTGATAGATTGGGGTAGGGAGTTCCAGAGGATAGGTGAAGCCCTTGAGAAATCCTGGAGACGAGCATGGTAGGAGGAGACAAGGAAGCTAGAGAGTAGGAGGTCCTGCGAGGACCGGAGTGTACGGTTTGGGTGGTATTTAGATCCCCTCATGTTTTGCATTGTATTGTTATTGTTCTGTCTCATGTTCTGTCCCCCTTTGTAATGCACAGCGCTGAGCGAACTATTGCCGCTTTATAAATACTGTATAATAATAATAATTTAGAGACAAGGTTGGTGATGTAATTTGGGGCAGTGTTATGAACGGCTTTATACGTCAGTGTTAGTGTTTTGAATTTTATCCGTTGGGCAATTGGAAGCCAGTGGAGGGTTTAGCAGAGAGTGGTGGCAGATACAGAGTGGTTAGTAAGGTTAATGAGCCTGACAGCAGCATTCATGAAGGACTGGAGTGGGGGTAGCCTGTGATGAGGTAGGCCAGTGAGGAGGGAGTTACAGTAGTCAAAGCGTGATATAATAAGGGAGTGAATGAGTTGCTTAGTGGTTTCCGAGGTTAGGAACGGTTGTATCTTGGAGATGTTGCGGAGGTGAAGTCTACATGAGTTTGTCAGCGATTGGACCTGGGGCTGAAAGGACAGATTGGAGTCTAGGATTACATCTTGCACCCTGGCGTGAGGGGTGGGACTGATGATAGTGTTGTTGATCTTGATGGAGAAGTCAGGGGGGGCAAGAGCTGGGGGGAATACTAGGAGCTCCGTTTTGGAAAGGTTGAGTTTGAGGAAGCGGAGTGACATCCAGTCCGATATGTCACTTAGTAGGCTGGTGATGCGATTGGAGACTGAGGGGGTGAGGTGAGGGGTAGAGAGATAGATTTGTGTGTCGTCGGCATAGAGATGGTAGTTGAAGCCATGGGAGTTTATCAATTGGCCAAGGGAGGAGGTGTAGATGGAGAAGAGGAGGGGTCATGGATCAGTTTGAATACATCAGAATACTTGAAGAGGTCATGCTGCCTTATGCTGAAGAGGAAATGCCCTTGAAATGGGTGTTCCAACAAGACAACGACCCCAAACACACCAGTAAACGTGCAACATCTTGGTTCCAGACCAACAAGATTGACGTTATGGAGTGGCCAGCCCAATCCTCGGATCTTAATCCAATAGAAAACTTGTGGGGTGACATCAAAAATGCAGTTTCTGAGGCAAAACCAAGAAATAGAGAACTGTGGAATGTAGTCCAATCATCCTGGGCTGGAATACCTGTTCACAGGGGCCAGAAGTTGGTTGACTCCATGCAACACAGATAGACAGCAGTTCTCAGAAACAGTGCTTATACAACAAAATATTCATTAAGTGATTCAAAGGAAAGCAAAATCTTCAAACATTTTTCAGTTTATATAGTGAATGTTTGAGTTTGTAAAGAAGAATACAAACACTGCTATTTTTTTTGAACCGTCTAATATTCACATTTCTTCAATTTTTTTAGAGGAACAACACAAATGTGATCTATTTTTCTTCATGTTTTGATTTGGAATAGAATGTGTCGTGTTCCCGATGCATTTGTGTGGATGGAAATAAAAGCTATTAGAAGGATTTTGAGCTTTATTCACTTTTTTCAACACACTGCTATTATTTTGAACACAATTGTATGTGAACTCACTAAATAGAAACACGTTCTGTTTCTTTGCTCATGCAAATTTGGATCCTCAAAACGCATCCTAAAACACACATGTGTGAACCATGACAGATTCCCAGATTCTCCCAATAGGGAGATGACATGTCTGTATGACATGTCTGTATTTGTGGCAAAGAAAACTCCCATTAAATGTGTATCTCATCAGTGTCAGGAAGGGCGGTTAGCCAAAGAGGGTTTAATGTGCCACAGGGATGTTGGCAAGTCATTTGGAATATATAGTGTGGCCCAGTATGGGGATTGAGAGTATATGGGGGCAAAACCTCACCTAAGAGTGGAGGCAGCAGAAACATGAAGAGTAGGATAAAGAAGCTTGTGTGGTTGGGTATTTGTGCCTCCAACAACAATAGGAAAGTCAGCTAGTAAACGCCACCGAATTCGTATCATCAGGAATTAGGGCAATATCCACCTTAGAGGCTCATATGGACCAAGCCAGAGACATATGCAGCACTAATAGTGTATTATTTTTATTTAATTCAATATCCAGCAAAATAGGTAGCATATAAAAACTCACATGTGTAAAAGAATTTCTAAAATGGCTGCCGATGACATGAGTCATCCCTTTGATAACGTGCTCGGGCACGAAACGCGTCAGAGGGGAGCTTGCCATAGTGACGTCACGCCGCAGACGGCCGCATGGAAGAATCATCCTGTGAGTGATTGGAGTTGCCTTGTGTACCTATGGTGTGCCAGATGATTCCGCTGGCCTCGTTTAGACCTGGATGACCACACCTGGATATTTATATATATATATATATATATATATATATATATATATATATATATATATATATATATATATATATATATGCGCATACCTTTTGTGCTTCTGGTGAGTGCATTCATATTACTGGTCCACATCATAGCGATCACCAGCATGGATCACCGTTATATCTGGACTTGTTTGCTGTGTTATAAGACAATGCACTTTAGTCACCTCTATATCATTTGACTGTAATAGCTGGATACGTCATTTTTGACGACTCGCTAATCAACACCTTTTAGTGCTTTATAGCGCCCACCTGATTTAATTTTATCATTATTATCAGTTTTATTGCTAATATTTATTTATTGGTACTTTTGAGCTCTGCATTTATATATATTGGATTGTTGGAAGGTTAAGAGGTTCTACCTTTTATGTCAGCTGCTTTTTCGATCTTTGCGCTCGCAATCTAGTTTACTATATTTATGAAAACATATCTGCCCTGAGGATCCAAAGTTAATTTCAGCAGTTCAAAGCATACTGATTTGGCTGTAAGCACTGAAACACCATTGGGAGTGAGTAGTGTGAGGGGCATGGAAAGCTCAGCCCATCCAGGGTTTTTCACGGCATGCTGCAAAAGACCTACCACATGTGTCTCTACCAGCACAATAAGTATGGCACATTGCGTCTTACAGAAGGACAGAACAGCAGATTTTTTAACCTTATCATGGATACCCTGAGCATTGCAGGTAAGAAACTTTATGGGGACCTGAGATATTATACAAGTTAAAGGCAGAGCTGGAGGGCATGCAACCAAACAGGTACCTTGAGTATACAGGGTAAAAAGTTATACTGCAAATAATGATTGCTTATAAACCCCTGGTGGATATATAACAGGTAAGTTTTATAATTTCACCAGCATGGAGCTCTGGTGAGTTTATTAAGTTTGTTTGGTGGTGGATTTCATGTGGTGTTGGCGTTGTACAACACAGAAGGTTTAATAAGAAGAATTTTTGAGAAGATATACTTTTCACAATATATTTTTTATGGACATTTTTTGGATACTTATTTATTTTTCAGATTTTGCACAATGTATTAATTCATTTCTCACCATTTTTATATTGATGTGATTTTACTAAGGTTGTTTCTTTTTTGCACCAATATTGATGCTGACCTTGTTTGGTTTGTATCAATAGAGATTAATTTGGTAAGGAGCACTGTTCTAATTGATCAATTATTTTATGAACATTACTGTCTTGTTTATTATATCCCTCATTTTCATTTGTTTAACCACTTGCCCTCCGGAAGATTTACCCCCCTTCATGTCCTGGCTGTTTTTTGCGAAAAAGCGCTGCGTTAATTTAACTGACAATTGTGCAGTCATGCAACGCTGTACACAGATGAAACGTGTAATTTTTTCCCCACAAATAGAGCTTTCTTTTGGTGGTCACCTCTGTGGTTTTTATTTTTTGCGCTATAAACAAAGTAAAACAATTTTTGTAAAAAAAAAATTATATATATATATATAATTTTTTTTACACTTTATGCTATAGGACATATCCGATAAAAAAAAATAAAATTTCTTCACAAATTTAGGCAAAAATGTATTTTGCTACATATCTTTGGTAAAAACAAATTGCCAATAAGTGTATATAAATTGGTTTGTGTGAAAGTTATAGCGTCTACAAATGGCGATATATGTCCTTGAATTTTATTTTATCCTAGTAATGGCGGTGATCAGCGACTTATAGCGGGACTGTGGCAGGCATTCTGACACTAACTGACACTGGGTGGGAACTGACATCTCCAGTGATCAGTGCTAATAAAAAGCACTGACACTGTACTAATGACACTGGACAGGAAGGGGTTAACATCTGGGGCTATCAAAGGGTTAACTGTGTACTGTTTTTACTGTGTTTTACTATGGGACTTTGTTGGTACTAGGGGATGTGCTGCTTTCTATCTCTCTGCTTGCAGAGAGATAGAAAGCAGCATGTCCCGCTGACAGGAGAGAGATCTGTGTTGTTTACTCTCCCCTGTCAGCTTCTCTGCCGATCACCAAGTCCCAGCCATGAATCGCTGGCCAGGACCCAGTGATTGACATCTTCGTGGATGGTGCCTTGAAAATCCATGATTACTTTCTAGTTTTTGTTTTGTATTTTAAATGAATCTATCAAGATAAAATATGGGAACTTCCATTGCTGTCTGCTGTACTTGTGAGTTCAGTATGTGCTTCAGTGTTGTCATCCGTAACCTTCCTTCATCATTTGGTAAATCACTGCCTTGAAACAAGTATGTGTATGTCAGACTTCAAATTAATGTGCACATGATTAAGAGCTTGGTGACCCTTTGTAATGAAGAAAGTTTAACAATGCCAGCCATGCACCTTCAAGAACAAGTCAGCAACGGAAGCTTCCATACTTCTACACTGACCATTCTCTTTCAGTTTAGATTTTTCTTAATATAAAAAAATTAAATTAGCAATTGCATATGTTGCCAATCAAAACTATTAAAATGTTACTGTATATTAAAAGAGCAACAAAATGTGACTTTTGTTTCAACACACATTGACTGCTTCAATTAAATGTTAAGGCAACTGCAGAAAAAGAAGATGGGTGTCTAATGGTTAAAGCTTTAATTTTAATTTCTTCCTCCTTCCAGCACTGTTTATCAGGTGCTATTAGTGAGCTGCCATTAACAGCTGTGCGGCTACACAGTGCTGCAGATGAAAGCTGCTGCAGGGTCCCTGATTACAAAAATTAAATAGTGTGTATTGGCTTTCTGCTGCTTCTCAGCAGGAAATCTCACTCATAATTCCTTTGCATCTAGACTCAGCAGGAGAAGATTGACAGCATTGAAGACCATGTCAACACTGCTGCTGTGAATGTTGAAGAGGGAACCAAAAACCTGGGGAAGGTAGGAATATTCCCCTGCTGTTGAATCAATGGTACTCTGCCTACTAGCAATCTTCTGTATTAACCCAATTGATCTGCCGTCTTTTAATGCTGAGGGAAACAGCAATTAAGGAAATAAGAAAGGAATGACACATGGGTAGGAAGGAGGGCTTAGTACAGAAGAAATCAATCTCTGCTGTGATATGCTATCACATTCATTCTTTAAGTACTAAGAAGCAGACATCCTGCACTTGGCACAAAGTTAAGAGATTCTTTTTTTAACTAAATTCAGAGTTAAGATTTTGCTGAATGGTGAGGGTGCCCTGTATTATACGTAGCTGACATGAATGCACAGTTCATGTTTCATTACTGCCTTGTGATACAGGATTACAGATTACTTCTTAAAATCTGAAATATACTGAAATATTCAACATGTTTATTACACCTACTGGTGTATGTCTACATTAAAAAACACAAATGTGAACGTCTTAGTGGTACAAATAACTTACGTATGTTAATATGACAATACTGTGATGTTTAGTGGTGTGAAATATATTGCAGAGAGTACAGGGTTCTGAGTAAAGCAATGTGGAGTATATTATATGTGGAGTACAGTATAGGTCAGTCTGGAGTTTGGCGGTTATGGCACTGTGTTTGGAGCAGACACCCCCATTATTCAATCCTTTGTACGCAGCATATGTACACCAACATTATACCTTGGTGCATAACACCCACACCATCTCAAGGCTCCCATCAATGGACCAGCAGGCTGAAAATTTCCAGACTACAGGCAGATCTGCACATCTTGGCCAGCGGCCTTCATTTTCCATAGGCCTCTACTCTCTTCTGAATACTGCACGTGTGACTCTGGTGTATCCATATGGATAAATGACAAAAACCTTTTCAATAATCCAATGTAACCCTCTCCCACAGTCCCATATACATAAATGTCCACACCTCAGTCCATAAAAATGTATAATAAAGTCCAAAATAGAAAATTAGAATAGAAAAATAATGTTCAAAATATATAGCAATAATCCAAATGTGTGTTAAACATCCAAAAAGATATCCAAAATCTTCCTACTCAATCCAAACGATCCTCAAAAAAACGAAAAAAATATAGTGCATTATCCTTAATACATAGTATTGTGAAATGGTGTCATGCAATCACACCAGTGATCAAAATAAATAAACGGATAAATAAAGATGGAATCACCTCAATACTGTGCTCTTAGTGAGAGAACACTGCATTCGTGAAAGTATAAACCACACAGTGTAATCTAAAATATAACATCCGTGACATTAGTGCAAAAGCAGTGCCACACTCTGTTGGGGGATATGGTTGCAATTACCCTCTTGTTGTCAGTAGAGGACATATAAGATTCTCAAATCCCCAAAGGTAGCCTTCCTGCGAGGTACGTCTTCCTCCCAGGAGTGGACAGTGGGGTCCCTCTTTCTTCTAAGGTCAAATCCCTCAAAGAGACCGCGGTCCCCGTATCTCGCGGGGAAAATAGGAGCAGACTCAGTGCTTTTGATAAATAACATATGGATAAATGGGTCAAAAGTTTCAGTTACAGCTCAAGTGAGCTGCATGCAAAGGGGTAGGGGGATTTATTAAAGGATAACTTTACTTAAATGTGAAAGTTATCCTTCAAGGGTGTAGGGATGGGAGGAGAGGCACGAATCCTAAAAAATAGGATTTCCTAATGCCTAACTGACAGTACACTGTTGATAGCGCTCTGCCTTGGACTACTTCCTCAGGACAAGTTAATAGCATAAAAGAGAACAAGGAATCCCAGTATTCGCATTTTTTAACACATACTTCACACCATTTACTGCCAGTGAATGGCACATTGTTCCTATCTATGTCTCAGTGCAACAATCCCCCTGGATTCAGCCTTTGCCTTGTCTCTGGGTGCTAAATGAACTAAAAAGGCTATGAGTCTCTTTGTGGGTCTTTAGGGCATGCAAAGTCTTCTTACTAGGACTGCCATCCACTTGGATTATTATTATTATACAGGGTTTATATAGTGCCAACAGTTTGCGCTTTACAAAATGAAGGTAGACATTACAGTTACATAACAATTTGGTACAAGAAGAAACAGAGGGCCCTCCTCGTTAGAGCTTACAATCTAGGGGATTAAAGCATTTGTTTGGGTACAAGCAGAATGAGCAGTGTGCACCTTTATTATTTTAACTTTTACAGGTATTGCTGGATCTGCTTTTATGTTTGCTTTAGACTTGCTTTCCATTTCCATGTCTCCTGTTTTATCTTCCCTGCTGCCTCTTTCTGTGATGCGACCAGATTCCGTGTGTGCACCCACCTAGATGCTGCTGACATCATGCTGCCGGCAGCATGATGTCAGGGTGTGCATTGGCACTGCACATGTGGAGGTGTAGGCAATGGGTGACCTGGGCAACGTCTTGATTAGGGTCTAGTTGCCCACAAGGGGTTGTAGGTTTGGGAGATGGTTGGAGGGGGGCTGGTGGCTATATATTCCTCCCCTCTTTAATTTATATGCTGGGTGCCATTGCATCAGAGAGGCCACATATTTTGACAACACAGGCAGTGGCGTAGTGTGGGTTGTCAGTAAACAGGGCAAGCAAGTCATTTGCACCCCCTAACCCTTGGACTTTAGATACTCCCACCCTGATCACACCCACAGACACCCCCCCCTCCCACTCTGGTCACACTCCCCCGCTCCGGCTGCCCCCCCCCCCCCACACTACGACACTGTCTCCACCAGGTAAATGCCCTCTGAATAGTAATCCAAGGTCAATCTATCTTCGGAGGTCACTACAATTCATGTCTGGCCAGGAAATGAGGAGAAATCTTCCCAAAGTTTACATAGTTGCATAGTTAGTCTGGCTGAAAAAAGACAAAAGTCCATCCAGTTCAACCATTAAAAAAAAAAAATAAAAATGTTATAATCCTATACCCACAGTTGATCCAGAGGAAGGCAAAAAACCCCAGCAAAGCATGATCCAATTTGCTCCTGCAGGGAAAAAAATGTCTTCCTGCGCTAATGAACAGGCGGGCATGAATGGCTTCAGTTAGGTCTGCACCTCTGTAAATGTTGCGCCCGGGGCGACCGCACCAGCTGCCTCCCCGCCACGATACACCACGAGAGACATGCAAACCTGCCGCTGCCCTTAACCTTAGTAGCCAATGCGATCAGAGTGTGGACTCAAAATATTGAGACCGCAATTAGTCAAGACATACCAAAAGAGTGCATCACTAGAACCCTAGATCAATTGAAGCTGACAAACTTCTTGAGATGGGGCAGCAATTGATACTCTGTCACAAAAAAAAGGGCGCTATGGCTAAAGCATTGGGTGGCTACTATCTCATCTAAACAAAACTAATGGAAAATTCCATTTGATGGAAAATCTTTTACTGTGGAGAAGTTGGAGGCAGCCATCTTCAGGGCCACAGGAGGAAAATCTGTCCTGTTACTGCAGAACTGAGGTGCACAAAGGTTTTTCTATATTTCAGCACACAAGGCCCAGGAATTTCAGACCATGTTGTCAGATCTAAGAGCCCAAAAGAAACTGAAAAAGCATTCAAGCATCCAATTTAAATGAACAAATACATAAGGCCCTTACTGCTCCCCAAGACCACCCAAGCACTTGTGGTTGGAGCCAGATTAAGACATTTCGCACAGGTCTGGGAGGATCTTTGCGAAGATCCCTGGATAATTTCAGTGATTAAGTATGGCCACTTTTGGACTTTCGCTTGCATTCCTCGTTCTCATTTTTTCACTCCCTCAGAGGTTCTAATGTCACACCAAAAGGCATCAATATTAAATCAATATCTGTTGTCTCTACAGGAGCAAGGCATAGTCATCCTTGTTTTCACCTCAGAAAAGTTCACAGGTTCAATGCCATGTTGTTCCTGGTGCAGAAAAAGAAGAAGGAATAGCACCCGTTGATAAATAGAAAGATTCAAGATGGAGTCATTACACATGCTAACAGAGGAAGTTCAGCTGGGGACTTGATGATATAAATTTACCTCCAGGATGCATATCTACACATTCCCGTCTCACCCTCCTGTCAAAAGTAACCTAAGACTCACAATAGACCACAACCATCTTCAATTCCAGAGCCTCCTATTAAGCCTGTGCATCTTGCCCAGAACTTTACCAAATTGTTGATAGCAATATTGGCCCCTCTCAGAAACAAAGGGGCCTCCAGATGCACCATTATCTCAATGACATCCTTCTCCTGGCCCACAGTCCAGAACAGCTCAGAGACCACAGAGAGATTCTAGTGAGCGCTCTATGAAAGTTTGGCTGGATTATTAGCCACAAGAAGAATCATCTAGTCCCAACACAGCAGATGACATATCTTTGTGCATTGTTCAAAACCTCACAAGGATCGGTGTTCTTGCTGCCTCAAAAAGCCAAGCCCATCAGGAAGAAGGTCCACATCTTCTTACCTGTCGGCATCCCAGTGAGTCTGGCAGTGGTCGTGTCGAATTGTATTCCCTTAATCCCATTCCAGTCCACACTGGAATCTAAGGCTGTTTCAAAAGGGATTCCTAACATGGTGGAAGAAGCAACACCTTACCCAAAAAATCAAGATCTCTCCTAGCATGCGCAAGAGCCACCATTGGTGGACTCTTGTAGAATCTCTGGCGAAATCCATTAATATGGATCATAGTTGCTATAGATGCCAGCAAGAAAGTTTGGGGAGCACACTGTGAAGATTCCCAGGTCCAAGGAAGATGGAAGTTTCAGACCGTAGAAGTAGTGTCCAATGTGCAGGAGATTCAGGCAGCCTTCTTGGCTTTGACAACATTATTGGCACAAGTCACGGGGCAACCGCTCATTCTCAAAATGAACATCAGAGCAGTAGTCTCTTATATTCAGAAACGAGGTGGTAGACACAGCAACTCGCTTCTCAGAGAGGTGGAGCCAATCATGCTCTGGGCCAAGAGGAACGTAATAGACCTGAGAGTGGTTTACCTACCGGGCAGGATGAATATCAAGGCGGACCAGTGATGGAGGAAATTCATTTTTTCCTTAATTGTGGCTCACTAATGTATAAGAATGCCTTGAATGTTTCCAGATCACAACATATGGTCTCTCCATCAGCACATATTCAGTTAGATCACGGGCTTATGGGGCCTCATACAATTGGACCTTTTTGTATCAGTGGACAACTGCAAGCTACTGAGGTTCCTTTCTCAGCTGCCTCATTGGTTGTTCGAAGGAATAGACATACTCTCCTGTCAGTGGCTTTGACTCTGGCTTATGCCTTCCCTCTGATACCTCTTATCATGAGGTTTCAGACACTTTTGCGAGAGAAATTAGTGGTCATAGCTATATCCTGCCTTATTGGCCGAGGAGTCCATGAATTCTATTGGCCACTCCTCAACTCTTGTCCTTGAGTTCAAATTCCCTCCTTTGTTCACCTTCCAATATAGGGAGAGTTTGTCCACCTGAGTCCACATAAGCTTGACTGTTGAGAGGTTAGGATTTGAAACACTAGACTGTTTTGCAGAAGTGATTTTGACACTCTTGAAGGCAAGAAAAGTATCTGAGTCACAAATTTGTGCAGATATGAGACAGGCTTGTGTCTTTCGTTGCAGGTGAAGGGTTTGATCCTAAGCACACTTATTGATAAATTTAAATCTAAAATGGATGCTTAGCAAAATGTTCATAAAGTCCACGTGTGGCACATCAGAGGCTAACTCAGCTGGCTTCCAATGCTCAATGCAGCCCCTCAAGAGACTGCTGTTCCTTTTTGTTTCTTTAGAGATTCCTTCAGAGGGCAAAGCTAAGTTCAGTAAAAAAAAAAAAAAAACACATTTATTGATAAAACAATTGGCAATTTACATTTGACAAACCGTAAAGCTCCTGTCATATAAACTGTATCCACTGGGATACACCGTGCTTCCAACAGCCGGCAAATACTTAGAAAGCCATGCAAGTCAATCAGACTGCTAGGGGTACAGTAAATCCTTTTTGATGTCAGATGCTGGTGGCATGGAGGAGATATAGCTACATGTTTTAAGGCTGCTCTGTCTCTTTCCCCTGTCTGTCCTTCTGTGTCACACCTTTTAAGTTTTCTTTAGACTGGGTTGGACCTGAGTTTTAGCTCTCTTAAAATTCAGGTGGTAACAATTTCTGCAGTAGCAAAGACAAAGGTAGACAATCCAATTGCAATACCATTCCTCAAGGCAGTGCTAAAAATTTGGCCTCCCAGGAAGTTCCCTTTTCTTCAATAAAACTTATCTTTACTCCGAAAGGTCCTGGCAAAGCAGTCCTTGCTCCAGTGGAGGAATACTCTTTATTGAATATAACATAGAAGACAGTCTTTCTTGTAGCCATAAACTCAGGCAGAAAAATGTCAGAGCTGCAGGCTTTAAATCCTCTGGGGGCAAAAAACAAGGGAAAAGAAGCACCTTCCAGAACCTCGTGATCATGTTTCATCAAGCTTATTCAGAATTTGTACTGGGTACTTGGCATGAAACCTCCTTCAACAGTGAAGGCACACTCCACTTGGGTGGTTGCAGCGTCCTGGGCAGCACATTGTAAAACAGCTATATGGTCTGTCCAGCAAAGCATTACAGAATTGATCCTGCTGCTTTGACAATGGTGGAGTTTGGAAGACTGGAGATCCAGGCCTCAGTCTCTAATACTCATTACCCTGTCAGCTAGGTATTTATCGGCAGTATGCTGTCATGTAGGCACCATGAAAATGGAAAATTGTATCAAATACTTACTGTAATTTTCCTTTCCTGGTGCCTATCCATGTCAGCATAGGAGCCCACCCTTGGTATGTAGATTGTTAAAGAGAATACAGGGTTCCTTGTTTTTTCATTGGTCCTGAGGGAGTGGTCAGAGATGGAACACTATCACTAGTATGCTGCCAATGGATAGGCACTAAGAAAGGAAAAATACGGTATTGAGTATTGTATAAGTATTTTCAAGTTTTTACATTTTTTTGTACTTGCCATAAAATCCTTTTCTTGAAGTCCAGGGAGGAACACATGGAGTCATAATCCTTTGGGGTAATACCAAAGAAATCAAAGAGAATTATTCATGCTAGACCCTGCCAGGAGCAGCATTCATAAAAATCTTTAAAAAATTAGGAGATCATGTAGTAAGAAACTAAGAATGCACAATTGAGCCACAATAAATCATACAAAATGCCTTGCAGCTTTTCAAGTCCATTAAAATAACTCCGTTTGTTCGGCTAGGTGGTCACCTCAAAGTTCTTTCTAAAGCAGCCAAATCAGCTGTAAGTTCTAGAATGTTTGTCAATAAAAGGGACTTGGTTGTCGTTGGAATCTCATCTCCTAAAAGAGTGCTCAGGACTAAATTCCAAGCCCGAAAGGCAGGTATTTGTTGTCAGGATCTTCCAAAACATTGGGTAGAGTGACTGCTTGATGTCAGAACCAGTCCTGTGAAGCCACCAGGACAGGGAAAGCTTGGTGTCAAATGAATTGGGACCGATTTGCAGAATGTAACTTTGCAGTTTTAATGAATGTAGTTGGGCGAACTCAAGCACATCTCAAAGGCCACCAATGGGTCAAAGACTCTCAGCACAGCAGCTGGACAGCTCCTGGAGTCCACTCCAGCATGCTCCAGCATGCAAACCTACAGTTGCAAGAAAAAGTATGTGAACCCCTTGGGATTACGTGGAGTTTTGCATGAATTGGGCATAAAATGTGCTCTGAACGTCATCTAAGTCACAACAATATAAGAACACAGTCTGCTGAACATAATACTACACAAACATTAGATGTTGCCATGGTTTAATTGCACATAACATGTAAATATTCACAGTGCACGGAGGAAAAAGTATGTGAGTCCCTAGCTTAATGACTTCTCCCAGAGCTAATTGGAGCCAGGAGTGAGCCAACCTTGACTCCAATCAGTGTGATGATAATGGATGTGTTGCTGACAGTTGTCCTGCCCATAAAAAACACACACCTGTTTTGGGTTTACTGGTTTCAAGAAGCACTGTCTGATGTGAACCATGCCTCGCAGAAAAGAGCTCTCAGAAAACCTACGATCAGGAATTGTTGACTTGCATGAAGCTGGAAAGGGTTACAAAAGTATCTCTAAAAGCCTTGATGTTCATGTGTCCACGGTAAGACAGACTGTCTACAAATGGAGAAAGGTTAGCACTGTTGCTACTCTCCCTAGGCGTGGTCGTCCTGTAAAAATGACTGCAAGAGCACAGCGCAGAATGCTGCATGAGGTAAAGAAGAATCCCAGAGTGTCAGCTAAAGACCTACAGAAATCTCTGGCACATGCTAACATTTTTGTTGACACATCTACAATAAGGAAAACATTAAACAAGAATGGAGTACATGGGAGGACACCAGGGAGGAAGGCATTGCTGTCCAAAAAGAATATTGCAGCACGTTTGAAGTTTGCAAAAGAGCACCTGGATATTCCACAGCACTACTGGCAAAATATACTGTGGACAGATGAAACCAAGATTGAGTTGTTTGGGAAGAACACACAACACTATGTGTGGAGAAAAAAAGGCACAGCACACCAACATCAAAACCTCATCCCCACTGTAAAACATGGCAGAGGGAGCATCATGGTTTGGGGCTGCTTTGCTGCCTCAGGGCCTGGACGGATTGTTGTCATTGATGGGAAAATTAATTCCAGAGTTTATCAAGACATTTTGCAGGAAAACGTACGACCATCTGTCCGCCAACTGAAGCTCCGCAGAGGATGGGTGATGCAACAGGACAATGACCCAAAGCATACAAGTAATTCAACAAAACAATGGCTGCAACAGCACAGAATACGCCTTCTGGAGTGGCCCAGTCAGAGTCCTGACCTCAACCCGATTGAAATGCTGTGGCATGACCTTAAGAGAGCGATTCACACCAGACATCCCAAGAATATTGCTACACTGAAACAGTTTTGTGAAGAGGAGTGGTCCAAAATGACTCCAGATCGTTGTGCAGGTCTGATCTGCAACTACAGGAAACATTTGGTTGAGGTTATTGCTGCCAAAGGAGGGTCAACCAGTTATTAAGTCCAAAGGTTCACATACTTTTTCCTCCCTGCACTCTGAATGTTTACATGTTATGTGCAATTAAACCACGGCAACGTCTAATGTTTGTGTAGTATTATGTTCAGCAGACTGTGTTCTTCTATTGTTGTGACTTAGATGACATTCACAGCACATTTTATGCCCAATTCATGCAAAACTCCACGTAATCCCAAGGGGTTCACATACTTTTTCTTGCAACTGTAAGACTGGATAGTCTGGGGAAAGTATACCTTGGACTGGTAAGTGTCTGGGGTCAGCCCCAGAAATTTCACAAGTGATGGGACTGAGATAGCAACAACTCTTGAAGAATCAGGATCCATCTGAACGTCTGCAACTTCTGAATAGTCAGGGACACCTTGTCCTCCAGAGGCCTCACCGACTGCTTCCTCAAGAGATCATCTAGGAAGCCCACAATTGGGACGCATCAATAGAAGAAAAGGACCAATATTGGAGCTAGCACCTTGTAGAACATGTTGGAAAAATGGCTATATGTGGATAAGCATCCTTTTATTTCCACCCATGGCAAAATGTTCCCTTAATACAGAGAGGCAATTACAGATCTTGTTGATTCCATCAGCAATTTGTGGACACGATAGTAAGCATTTTGGGTCTTGAGCTACAAGATGGGATGTATGCCCCCTGTAGGTTTTGCAGTGGTCTATAGTTTTGAGTAAAGCCCTTAAAAATATGCAACAGGGACTAAGTTAATGACCACTTTGTCAAAGAGTCAAGAGCACAGGATGGAGATCAGCTAGCTGCTGAGCAGGCACTGGAAGTTTGGAGGTGAGAACACAAGGAGGAAGGAAAAAAAACACTAGCTTAAAAATTATTGTTATTATTATTATAATACAGTATTTATAAAGCAAGAATGCAAGACTTTCAAGCTTCCAGAAGGGGTAGTAGAGTATAATGTGGGGGTATACTTTTATGTCAAAGAGGGCTGGTCGGTGTATTTGGCAGACCTGGAATGCCAGGTTTTACGAGTGGAATGAGAGCCAAGGTTAGGAAGGAGTCTCATGAAAATGGAGATTGTAGTAAAGGTATGCTTCTGAAAAGTGATACGGTGCCTTGAAAAAGTATTCATACCCCTTGAAATTTTCCACATTTTGTCACATTTCAACCAAAAACGTAAATGTATTTCATTGGGATCTTATGTAGCTACAAAGTGGCACATAATTGTGAAGATGAAGGAAAATGATAAATGGTTTCCAAATTTTTTTACAATTGCATATGTGAAAAGCGTGGTGTGCATTTGTATTCAGTCCCCCGAGTCAATACTTTGTAGAACCACCTTTCGCTGCAATTACAGCTGCAAGTCTTTTTGGGTATGTCTCTACCAGCTTTGCACTAGAGAGTGACATTTTTGCCCATTCTTCTTTGCAATATAGCTCAAGCTCTGTCAGATTGGATGGAGAGTGTCTGTGAACAGCAATTTTCAAATCCTGCCACAGATTCTAAATTGGATTTAGGTCTGGACTTTGACTGGGCTATTCTAACACTATGCTTTGATCTAAACCATCTCATCATAATCTGGCTGTATGTTTAGGGTCGTTGTCCTGCTCCACCCCAGTCTCAAGTCTTTTGCACACTCTAACAGGTTTTCTTCTAAGATTGCCCTGTATTTGGCTCCATCCATTTTCCCATCAACTCTGAGCAGCTTCCCTGCCCCTGTTGAAGAAAAGCATCCCCACAACATGACGCTACTACCACCATGTTTCATGGTGGGGATGGTGTGTTCAGGGTGATGTGCAGTGTTCGTTTTCTGCCACACATAGTGTTTTGCTTTTAGGCCAAAAAGTTCACTTTTGGTCTCATCTGACCAGAGCACCATCTTCCACATATTTGCTGTGTCCCCCACATGGCTTCTCGTAAACTTCAAACAAGACTTCTTATGGTTTTCTTTCAACAATGGCTTTCTTCTTTTTACTCTTCCATAAAGGCCAGATTTGTGGCGTGCACGACTAATAGTTGTCCTTTGGACAGATTCTCCCACCTGAGCTGTGGATCTCTGCAGCTCCTCCAGAGTTACCATGGGTCTCTTGGCTGCTTCTCTGATTAATGCTGTTCTTGCCCGGCCTGTCAGTTTAAGTGGACGGCCATGTCTTGGTAGGTTTGCAATTGTGCCATACTCTTTCCATTTTCGGATGATGGATTGAACAGTGCTCCGTGAGATGTTCAAAGCTTGGGATATATTTTTATAACCCAACCCTGCTTGAACTTCTATACAACTTTATCCCTAACCTGGTGTGTTTCTTGGCCTTCATTATTCTGTTTGTTCACTAATGTTCTCTAACAAACCCTTGAGGGCTTCACAGAACAGCTGTATTTATAATGAGATTAAATTACACACAGGTGGACTCTATTTACTAATAGGTGACTTCTGAAGGCAATTGGTTCCACTAGATTTTAGCTAGGGGTGTCAGCGTAAAGGGGCTGAACACAAATGCTTGTCACACTTTTCAGATATTTATTTGTAAAAAAATGTGAAAACCATTTATCGTTTTCCTTCCACTTCACAATTATGTGCCACTTTGTGTTGGTATATCACATAAAATCCCAATAAAATACATTTACGTTTTTGTTTGTAACATGACAACAAAATTTGGAAAATTTCAAGGGGTATGAATACTTTTTCAAGGCAATGTAAATGTGGAGGACTTGCAAGCCTGCTCATTAGGCTTCTTTAACTGGGAAGGGTGGATACTCTTACCTCCTGAATGTAAAGCATTATCTGATTGAACAAGGTTGAGAGGTAGTGCGGCTCTCCATCTCATCCAATCAAAGAATGCTTTGCTTTTCATTCAGAATATAAAAAGCATTCTCTGAACAGTGCCTTTGCTAAGTGGCCAATCTCCTGTGTTCACAATGTTGAGCAACTGCTCAATGCAGGACCCGAAAGCAAGTGGAGATCACTGAAATGGTGGTGTCTACCTTAGTTATTTCCAGATTCCAGGAGCATCTGCCAGGTATGTTATGAACATAGATTGGTCCAAGCTGAACCAGTGCAGTTATGTACTCAATACTGATGTCTTTAGGGGCCCTGTAAGATGCAGAGCCAGATACAGCACTGGTAGAAGCGAAAGACTGATCTTCAAGTTTATGGTGTAGCATACCAAATCAAGAAGGACTGAAACTGTCTCTTTCAGTTTAAGAGCAATAGCAGAAGACTGTGGTCCCTCAGTGGAAAACGCTCATCAGTCAGCAATTTGAGTGACTTATCATCAGATTGTTCACTGCTGAAGGCTTGGAAGCAGCCAAACCCACAGGCAAATCAGCCACTGGGTCACACTACCGTGCATTTGTGGCCTCTTTGGTCAGGGTCACACATAAGCTGGGCAATCTGCAGCACAGTTGTGTCTGACTGTGGTAAAAATAAATCCTACTCGAAGAGGGTAGCAGGTTCAGCAACATCCAAAAGAGTCACAGAGGACTCTGAGAGTCACAGAGGATGGGACAGAAACCATTACTAACAAGCAACATGAATCCACGCTATGTGTATCAGCACCAAGGGGCAGGCAGACCCTGCCCCATTATTGTACATTGTGCTAGATAAAATGAACTGCCCTGCACCCCCCACAATGCGTGTCTAGAATCAGAAATATTGCAGCCACAAATATGGTAAGCCAAGAACAGGCTCAAGGTAGGAGGCTATTGAGTACCCACGATAGCTGGTACCTACATAGAGCTGGAAAGTCTAGTGGCCAGAGATGACCAAGCATCACTGCAGATGGGAAATTTAAGACATAAATACAACATTATTAAAAGACTTATGAATATTTTTTTAGAGGTACGAAATCAAATCAGTTAAAACCATAGATACAGCTTACAGTACATAATGTCACAAAAGTATAGAGCATTCAAGATAAGTCTCCATTCACCCGACGCATTTCATAGAAATGCAACTCTTTCTTCAGGGGTGTCGAGGGTATCACATCTCTATAATGTAATCAAATAGGCATCATATAGCATGGCCACTGGGGCCAGTCCTACAAAAAAAATAAGTAGAATATAGCTCTTAGACGTATACTAAGTATATATGGTATGTTTGTATCAAAAATGCCGTAAGAGTTGCCAGCAAAATAGTCCTGCCCTTAATAGACAGAGGGCGTGGAAAATACACTATATTACCAAAAGTATTGGGACACCCCTTCAAAACATTGGATTCAGGTGTTCCAATCACCTGCATGACCACAGGTGTATAAAATCAAGCACCTAGGCATGCAGACTGCTTCTACAAACATTTGTGAAAGAATGGGTTGCTCTCAGGAGTTCAGTGAATTCAAGCGTGATACCATGATAGGTTGCCACCTGTGCAATAAGTCCAGCTTCCTGGCTACTAAATTGTGCATGGTCAACTGTTAGTGGTATTATAACATAGTGGGAGCAACTGGAAACAATAGCAACTCAGCCACAAAGTGGTAAGCCACGTAAAATTACAGAGTGGGGTCAGCACATGCTGAAGCGCACAGTGCACAGAAGTTGCCAACTGTCTGCAGAGTCAATAGCTAAAGACCTCCAAACTTTGTGTGGCCTTCAGATTAGCACAACAGTGCGTAGAGAGCTTCATGGAATGGGTTTCCATGACTGAGGAGCTGCATCTAAGCCTTACATCACCAAGTGCACTGAAAAGCATCGGATGCAGTGGTGTAAAGCATGCTGCCACTGGACTCTAGGGCAGTGGAGATGTGTGCTTTGGAGTGAGGAATCATACTTCTCTGTCTGGCAATCCGATGGATGTGTCTGATATTGGCAGTTGCCAGGAGAACTGTACTTGCCCGACTACATTGTGCCAAGTGTATCGTTTGGTGGAGAGGGATTATGGTGTGGAGTTGCTTTTTAGGGGTTGGGCTTGGCCCTGTAGTTCCAGTGAAGAGAACTCTTAAGGCGTCAGCATACCAAGACATTTTGAACAATTTCATGCTCCCAACTTTGTGGGAACACTTTGGGGATGGCCCCTTCCTGTTCCAACATGACTACGCACCAGTGCACAAAGCAAGGTTCATAAAGACATGGATGAGTGTGAAGGCCAGTCAAGTTCCTCCACCCCAAACTCAGTGTGCTTGCCTCAACCCAATAGAACACCTTTGGGATGAATTAGAGCGGAGACTGCGAGCCAGGCCTTCTCGTCCGACATCAGTGCCTGACCTCACAAATGCGCTTATGGAAAAATGGTCAAACATTGCGATAGGCACACCCCTAAACCTTGTGGACAGCCTTCCCAGATTAGTTGAAGCTGTTATAGCTGCAAAAGATGGGCCAATTCAATATTGAACACTATGGACTAAGACTGGGATGCCATTAAAGTTCATGTGCGTGTAAAGGGATGCGTCCCAATACTTTTAGCAATATAGTGTGTGAATATATAGGACTTAAGTATATTCAAGAAACCCAAGCGATGTGTAGGTTTGCCTAAAAATATAAATACATATCCATGGTATAGTGCAGTAATGGTGAACCTTTTAGAGACCGAGTGCCCAAACTTCAACCCAAAACCCCCTTATTTATCGCAAAGTGCCAACACTACAATTAAACCTGAATACTGAGGTTTTAATTTAGAAAAAACAACCCATACATTTCCATCTTGTGTCTTTAAAAGAAAAACACAATAACCGAGCTTCCACTGACCACCAGCACAAGGGGGCAAAGTTCCACTGACCACCAGCACAAGGGGGCAAAGTTCCACTGACCACCAGCACAAGCTAAAATCTTGCTTTAATAATAGCGATTGTATTAAAACTGACAGCCAGTCCATTATATATATCCTTGGCAGCGCACTGACTGGCCATGCGGAAGCTTGGATGAGTCGCGACCAATGAGACAAGGCTCGTGGCGTCATCGCCTGGCGCCGCTACTCCTTTCCGAGAATGCGCATTGGCCCCTATGTGCACTGTTATCTGATGCTCTGCTGCTAGGGCAACTTGGCTCGCGTGCCGACAGAGGGCTCTTCTTGCCCACTGCAGCACGCGTGCCATAGGTTTGCCACTACTGGTATAGTGAGAAAGGCCTATCAGAGTAGAATCATAGAAAATTGTTTCCTAACATACTGTATATAGTAACCTGCCCAATAAACTCTATGTAATCTAGTTTAATATGGGTTGCATGAAAGGCAGTAAACCGTAACTAAAAAATACCGTAACTAAAAAACCGTAACTAAAAAATACTTTCAAAGCCCCAAGGTATCTAGGCTCCAAACAATACAGATTGTTCTCATAGTACTAGAGTACTAAGTGATAATAACAGGGTCACGGTCCGGGAACATTGTGAGTGGCTGCCACACGCACTGCATTCAAAACTCTGCAGCTTAAATATGTTTTAAACTCACCCGCCCAGATTACAAGCACCTAGACTTATGGGTGGGTGTAAAAATTGGCATGTGAGACTAGGCCTCCTGAGGCAGCATTGCAGAGTGACGTCACGTGTCCAACATGCACCAGTGTCCACCTGTTAGCTAAGAGGGAGACAACACAGGGAAGAAACCCCACCCCTCTACAATCCCTCAAGGTTGCTGCCAGAGAACAACCATCCTCGGCAGTGTGTGTGCGCGAGTTGAGCAGCCGCCACTCTCCCTCTCTCTGGACCCTCGTCTCTACCCAAAGGAGAAAAAAAAAAAACAGTACCACAGAGGCTACAGTGGTATTGGCAGGGGGGAGAGAACAGCCGAATATGTAAACAAAAAGACAAGAAATTACATCTGGCATGCATAAATAGTAATACAAAGAATAAACCCACTAGCAAGGTCAAAGTACCCAAAATATCAATCTTCTTCAATAGTATGTCACTATTAGATCACAAAAAACAAGATTAAAAATAAGTAAAGAAATTTTTAATATTATCTCGTCAAACCATAGAGCTTTTAGGTATTGACAAGACCAAAGTTGTTAACCTGAGCAGGGTACCCATTATTTTTCCATCCCTCTAGAGACAAAGCCTTCTAGAGAAGGTTTAACATTGACGGTTTTGTTCAGTCCTGGAGGTTAGGTAGCTCTTAGTTTGTAGATCCATTTCAATTCCATTTGCAGGAGAATCTTATTCCAGTCCCCTCATCTATTACTTGGATGGATACGATCTAAAAATTAGAAATCTAATTTTAGGAAATTTTCCTTTCAGGTATGGTCGTAACATGTCAGCCAAGAGGTAGATCGAGGTTACAACTTTGCATGCTTTTAATATGTCTGTAAGCACGTTTCCAAAACTCCAGTTATTCTTGCCAACATAATAGCAACCACAGTCACAGAGCAGATGATAGAGTACATCAAAGGTTCTACAGTTGGCATAGTGCTTGGTTTACAATATTTGACCATTAGGTAATGTGATCTTTTTGTCCGTGCACATATATTTACAAGATCCACACATAAAGGTATGTTTATATTTGCAGGGATTTTAGAAACAGTGCTCAACAGTGTAACATATACAGTGAATAACAAATCATCCAAGATGAATGTCCAATAATAAAAAAAAAAAAGTCCAATAATGAACACTGAATCCATAATGCTGTGCGTGTATCTTCTTAAAAGTGCTTGGTGCTCAAATCGGCATAAGAAATGACTAGTGTTCTTCAAGAAGATGGCAGGTGCTTTTTAAGGTGCTCTTCAGTGACCCACCTATCGAAACCACACTCACCAGATTTGGTGGACCCCTTATTGCTTGTGCAACAGAGTCCTATATGGTGGTGGATTTTCTTTCATTTGTACTTTGCTAATTCCAGCCATACACTTAGTTCATCAGTTTGAACATTGTGGCTCACATTCTGAGAAGTGCTGAATAGGATACCTTTCTTGAGTCCTTGTCGATGTATACGGACCATATTTCACTGTGGTACAGATACATCGATAATGTTTTCGTTCTCTAGGACGGCCCATGGGATTTACTTTTAAAATGAAGCGATAGGATAATTAGAAATTATTTCAATCTCACATTTATGATGACATGTAATCAACAATTAATTTCTTGGACGTGGAGATTTTTTTAAGGGTGAGGATGGGGCTCTCCGCAGCAACCTGTTGGTAATGTTTTTCTTCATGCCTCAAGTTTCCATCCACTATAGCCAGTATTTAAGGGTTAGGTAGAATTGTTCTGATGACCTATCTTTCTCATTTGAGGCAAAAATTCTCTCATTTGAGACTGCTGGAAAGAGGTTATTTACACACCTCTTTAAAAAAGGCGTATAAACAAGCTCTATCTAACACTAGCAATTAACTTTTGTATAATAAAAAAAGTAAGGGAAGACACTATTCCAATTAGGAGCATCAATATATTTTCGAATCAACAAGTACAAAAAATTATTCAAAAGTACTGGCATTTTCTTACAATGGATCCTGTCATAGGTAAATCTGTCCCAGAAAATCCACTATTTACATTTATTTTCAATTAGAGATTGCGTTGCACATAGTGAATACAAAGGAGAGTTGCGAGGTGATCCCTACAAATACAAACATACTTTTTTTGTGTGGATCTTGTAAATATTGTAAATTATATGTGCACGGACAAAAAGATCAAATTACTTAATGGTCACATATTTTATCCCAAACACTATGCCATCTGTAGACCCTTTGGTGTAGTATATCTTCTACTCTGTGACTGCGGTTGCCATTATGTTGACAAGAATAACTGGAGTTTTGGTAGCACGCTTACAGACATATCAAAAGCATGCAAAGTTGTAACCTTGATCTACCTCTTGGCCGACATGTTACGGCCATAAATGAAAGCAAATTCCCTTAAATTAGATGTCTAATTTTAGATCGTATCTATCCAAGTAATAGATGAGGGGACTGGAATAACAGTCTCCTGCAAATGGAATTGAAATGGATCTGCAGATTAAGAGCTAACCAACCTCCAGGACTGAACAACATTGTCAATTTTAAACCTTTTCTAGAAGGCTTTGTCTCTGGAGGGATGGAAAAATAATCCGTAGACCCTGTTTGGGTTGATAATGTTGGGCTTGCCAACACCTAAAAGCTCTGTTGTTTTATGAGATAATATAAAAAACTTTCTTTACTTATTTTTAATCTTGTTTTTTGTAGTCTACTAGTGATGTACTATTGAAGGAGATTGATATTTTGGGTGCTCCAACCTTGTTAGTGGGTTTGTTTGTGTTACTATTTATGTATGCCACATGTAATTTCTTGTGTTTTTGTTTACATATGCGTCTGTTCTTTCCCCCCTGCCAATTCCATCTGAGCCTGTGGGTGGTGCTGTTTTCTTCTTCCTACTTTGGGTTAAGACCTCTTCCAGAGAAAGGGGAGTGTGATAGGTGGGTGTGGCGGACACCCGGGGTTGTTGTTCTCTGGTGACAATGGTGGAGGGGTGGCAAATCTTCCCTGAGTTATCCATCTCCCTGACCCTCCTACCCACTTGTCTTAGCTGATGGGTGGACATTGGTGTGTGGTGGTGGGGTTTGGATGCGTGATGTCACTCCGCAATGCAACCGTGCTGATGGCAGTGCGGGGTGTTATCGTGCACCCAGACTCAAGCGGCCTAGTCTCAGATTCCAATTTTCACGCCCACCCATAAACCCAAGTGTTTGTAATCTGGGCGGGTTTTGAATGCGGTGTGTGTGAACTTTGCTAATTATCTTCCCGGATAGTGACCCTGTTATCATCACTTAGTACTCTACATAAGATGTGAAAGTAAGCTGTATTGTTTGGAGCCTAAATACCTTGGGGCTTTGAAAGTATTATTTTTTAGTTACTGTTTACTGCCTTTCATGCAGCCCATATTAAACTAGATTACATGGAGTGTATTGGACAGGTAACTATATATGTTAGGAAACAATTTTCTATGCTCATACTCTGTGATAGCCCTGACTGCCTTTTCTTTAGGTCAAGAGTAGGCTATATTATTAAGACTGTCTTTTAAATGTTTGGTGTATTCAGTGTAGATTGTCTCATTACACCATGGATATGTATTTATATTTTTAGGCAATACTAAACATCTTTTTTTTAATTTCTTGAATATACTGAAGTCATATACCATATTTTTCGCTCCATAAGACGCACCTGACCATAAGACGCACCTAGGTTTAGAGGCGGAAAACTAGAAAAAAAATATTCTGAACCAATGGACTGCAGACATAGTACAGGAAATGACCAGAGACTGCAGACATGGCACAGTAGTACAGGAGATGACCAGAGACTGCAGACATAGTACAGTAGTACAGGAGATGACCAGAGACTGCAGACACACTACAGGAGATGACCAGAGACTGCGGACACACTACAGGAGATGACCAGAGACTGCGGACACACTACAGGAGATGACCAGAGACTGCGGACACACTACAGGAGATGACCAGAGACTGCGGGCACAGTATAGGAGATGACCAGAGACTGCGGACACAGTACAGGGGATGACCAGAGACTGCGGACACAGTACAGGGGATGACCAGAGACTGCGGTCACAGTACAGGAGATGACCAGAGACTGCGGACACAGTACAGGGGATGACCAGAGACTGCGGACACAGTACAGGGGATGACCAGAGACTGCGGACACAGTACAGGGGATGACCAGAGACTGCGGACACAGTACAGGGGATGACCAGAGACTGCGGACATACTACATCATATAAAGTCCCAACAGGGCCCCTCTACCCAGAATATAAAATGATCTGACACCATACATCAAGGAAAAGGACTACAGCTCCCAGCATCTGTCATTTTTAACTTACAGAAGGCAGGCTATAGAAGGCAGGGGGCGCACTGAGCTCCAAGGACAGGCCACACCAGCAGACAGGACTGAACTGCAGAGCAGGGAGCGCACTATGGACACATGCCGGGAGCGGGGAGGAGCTGTAAGGACAGGCCACACCTGCAGACCAGACCGGTGTAGAGGTAAGATCTGTCCCCCCTACATCGGACTGCAGAGCAGGGAGCACACTATGGAAACATGCCAGGAAAGGGGAGGAGCTGTAAGGACAGGCCACACCTGCAGACCGGACCAGACTGCAGAGCAGGGAGCGCAGTACATAGGCATGCCAGGAGCGGGGAGGAGCTCTGAGGACAGGCCATGCCTGCAGGGCGGGTTTGACTGCAGAGCAAGCTGGCTGGGGACTGCCTGCTATGAAGAGCTGCGGGGACAGCCTGCTGAGAAAGGGGATAAGGTAGGGTGAACTTCGGTGACAGGCTGCAGTGGGATGGGACAGCTGCTGGCCCTAACACGGCGGTGGTGACAGGTGGAGGACTGGTCAATATTCACTCCATAAGACATTTTTCTTTGTATTTTTTGGTGCAACTCTTATGGTATTTTTGATACAAATATACCATATATACTTAGTATACGTCTGTTCTACTTATTTCTTTGTAGGACTGGCATCTGTGCCCCCAGTGACCAGTGCATGCCCCTCTCTCCCTCGTGGGCAAATTTTTAGGGGGGTTCGGGTCCTCCAGGGCTGATGGGCAGGGTGGTGACATGCATATGTTTTTAATGTCTGCGGCTTTCATGTTTATGTCCAATGCTGTCTAACTGTAAGTAATAGACAAATTATGGTATGTACACTGATATAAATTGGAATTTTTTCACACATGCTGTATGATGCCTATTCAGTTATATTATAGAGATGTGGTACCTGCCAGGGTTGGGCTCCTGCTACTTAACGAGCAGATCTTTTCTCTCAGTACTCAAAAGCTGCTCAGCTGTCGGTTAATTACCAGCCACTTGCTGTCTCCACAGTGACTCACCTTGGATACCATTACCTGCCTCATTAGTCCAGCCTAAAGCCAACCCTTTTTGCTATTTTTTCAGCTTAGCCCATTTCCTCCTTGCTCTTGCATAGTCTATGATCTCCAGTGTGTTCCTGCCTACATCTCGGTCTGGCTGACTTCTCTTCTGATTCCTGTTCCTGATATTTGGCTCCTGACTACGCTGACTTCTGGTTTCCTGACTCTGGCTCGTCTGATAACCTGCTCTGGCATCCAAACCCTGGCTTCTGTTTTACTACGTTCTATATTATATTTGCTATTTCATTCAAGGTCTGATGTTTACTGCACTTTTTGTCTCTGCCTGGTTCATGGTTCCTGACAATACCCTTGACACCCTTGAAAAAATAATTGCATTTCTCTGAAACGAATGGAGACACGTTATTTGGTCTGTTATCTTGACAGCTCTGTACTTTTGTGACTTCATGTATTGTAAACCGTAGCTATGGTTTTAACTGATTTGATTTTGTATCTAATAAAATATTCATGTCTTTTAATAATGTTGTATTTGTGCCTTAAAAGTCCCATCAGGGAAATATATCTATTCTACATACTAGGGACGTGGAACTTTACAGCATCAATGCAGAGCTGGGATCGAAGTCCAATGTGGCTTGTAGCAGGAGCAGAAGAAAGGAAGGAAAGAGGCCATGTATGTATGTAGCAATCCACTCAGCAGAATGACATTTGCATTTAGTCCCACAGCATTAACCCCTTTCATACCAAGCCAACAGAAAAAGCGGAATACAAAATAAAAATTACGGAGCTCTGAGTGGCTGGCCTGAATGACCCTCCGAGACAGAATGCCCAGGCAATGCTAACAGATCTGAAAATAAAAAAACTCTGCAGCTAACCTAGACAAAACCAGTATTGAAAGTGCTCAAGCAGTAATCAGTGCAAGGGGTTGACTTTCAAGCTCATGCCATGATGTCTGTTCCAGCGGGGTCTGGTTACTGTAAAACCAAAATTTGAGACTGAGGACACCTGTGCTGGCTAGCTGTGAGAAGGCAGAGACCTGCTGCAGCTACACAAAGATGAATCTTGATGTAAAAGAACAAAGTAGGCTAAGACTTAAATCAGTGAAGCTGAGAAAAGGTGTCCATTCTCAGAGGACACTAGCATAAAATGAAGTCATGCTGGTTGAAGGAGGGGTTATCCCAGGGATGGTCTACAGTTTTTTTTGTTTACCAGTGTCCATTCCTCCTGTAGGCAGCAGTATAAGCCAAAGCTTTGTCTTCCTGTGTCCCTCAATAGATGAGAAATAAAACTAGTTGTAATTGTCACTTGTGGTTTGTATAGTGTACTTAAGAGTTTATGTTAATATCTTTTGTTCACTTTTAGGCACTAAAATACAAACTGGCAGTGCTTCCTGCTGCAGGTGCTCTCATTGGTGGTATAGTTGGAGGTCCAATTGGCTTGCTGGCAGGATTTAAAGTAGCAGGTGTTGCAGCTGCAGTTGGCGGTGGATTTCTAGGCTTCACAGGTGGAAAAATGTTACAAAGAAAAAAAGAGAACCTTGAAAAGGAAGAAGCTTGCAATACAAAAGATTCTGCCAAGGAAGAAGAAAAATCCTCCTGAAGGACTTGTTTCAGTGATTTTCAAGGATGCCTTTTATTGGTAGATTAAAATTGCTAAACTTTGAGGCCATTTGAAGCTCATATTCAAGTACAACCAAAGTAATTTGTGCAGCAAAGAAAAATTAGAGTTGTTACAGTAACCAATTTCTAGTTTCTTCTCAGTGTAGTTTCTTAAATTAAAGTGATTGAGAGGTTAGTGTAGACTGCACACATCCCTGATTTTCTGTGGTTGCAGATGTCTTAAAGCAGTGCTAAAGCTGAAAACAAGATTTAATATATTGCAGCTTATCAACTCTTAAATGTGGTAGCTGCATTAGTTTTAATTTTTTCACACCATCGTTACCTTTTCATTTTCACCTGGTGATCCTGCCAGTAACTCTCAGTGTGTCTTCACTCTGGATGGAGGAGCAACAGAGACACCCTTGGACAGCAACATTGTCAATCTGGGGAGGGTACAGTGTTCGATACACCAATAGATTACCTTGGCCAACAAATTGAAGCCGAACTCCTGCTTAGACTTTTTAAATAGTTACAGCAACAAGTTTTCAATTTTTGGGAGATTTTATATTCATGAATAAAAGTTGACCATTGTGAGGTGTGATTTACAGTGCCTTGAAAAAGTATTCATACCTCTTGAAATTTTCCACATTCTGTCATGTTACAACCAAAAACTTAAATGTATTTTGTTGGGATTTTATGTGATAGACCAACACAAAGTAGCACATAAATATGAAGTGGAAGGAAAATGACAAATGCTTTTCAAAGTTTTTTTTGGAAATATCTGAAAAGTGTGGCGTGTATTTGTCTTCAGCCCCCTGAATCAACACTTTTATAGAACCACCTTTTGCTGCAATTACAGCTGCAAGTCTTTTTTGGGGATGTCTCTACCAGCTTTGCACATCTAGTCAGTGAAATTTTTGCCCATTCTTCTTTGCAAAATAGCTGAAGCTCTGTCAGATTGGATGGAGAGCATCTGTGAACAGCAATTTTCAAGTCTTGCCCCAGATTCTCAATTGTATTTAGGTCTGGACTTTGACTTGGCCATTCTAACACATGAATATGCTTTGATCTAAACCAGGGGTCTCCAAACTATGGCCCTCCAACTGTTGAAGTACTACAAGTCCCATCATGTGTCTGCCTCTGGAAGTGTTGCCTGTCAGAGTCTTGCAAGGCCTCATGAGACTTACAGTTCCTCAACACTTGGAGGGCCAAAGTTTGGAGAATCCTGATCTAAACCATTCCATTGTAGCTCTGGGTGTATGTGTAGACTTGTCCTGCAAGAGCAGAAAAGGGCCAATACTGGAGCTAGCACCTTGTAGAACATGTTGGAAAGATGGCTATATGTGGGTAAGCACCCTTTTAGTTCCACTCATGGCAAAACTTTCCCTTAATACAGAGAGAAAATTACAGGTCTTGTTGATTCCATCAGCAATTTTTGGCCATGATAGTAAGCATATTGCGTCTTGAGGTACAAGATGGGATGTATGCCTCCCCTGTGGGTTTTGGAATGGTCTACAGTTTGGAGTAAAGTCCTTAAAATATTCAGCAGGGACTGGGGTAATGACCCCTTTGTCAAACAGTCAAGAAGAGCACATGATGGAGATCAGCTAGGTGCTGAGTAGACACTGGAAGTTTGGAGGCGAGAACACAAGGAGGAAGAAAACAAAACACTAGCTTAATCCCTTCACCCCTAAGGGTAAAACAAATCTTAAGGTCCAAGCACAATTTTGCAACTTTGACATATGTTAGTAAAACCGTACATATCATCACAACTATTTTGTATATCCAGGTGAATTATACCTTGTTTGTTTCAGAACAAATTGGGCTTTCATTTGGTGGTAAATGGTAATGGATATCTCCTGATTTTTTTTTTTATTATCAAAGGAAAACTAGCCCAAAATAGTAAAAAAAAAAATTTAAATATAGCTGTATTTCTTGTTACTACCATAACCTACCACCAAAGAACAATCCCAAATAAATTTTCCAGCTCTTGACCATCGCAGCAATACCATATATGTGAATTTATACCCACAGTACAGACCAGAAACAATAGTGCGCATTTTGTTTCGTGTTTTTGTTTTTTTTTTGTACCTAAAACACGCTGACACTAACTGACGCTGATACCAATGTAAAGAAAAAAAAAAAATCCTGATCCTTGAACCTGACCTTTTAACTTTTGACACTGACCCAAACACTAACCCTGGCACTCAACTAGATTAAACCTTGATCTAGGTATTTTTTTCTTTATTTTTTTTTCTTTTATTTTTGTAAATATTTATTTGTCTTTTTTTTTAACAGTTTTTTTTTTCTCTATGCAAAGAGATGCAATGTATCTCTTTCCTCCATTCAGAGAGAAAAGAAAAACAAGGGGGGGCAGGCTGTACAGTGACTGATCACTGTGATAGCCAATCAGAGGCTATTACAACGTTCATGTGACCCGGAATCTAGAGTCCCGGGTCCCAATCGTTAGAACACTTGAAAAAGTATTCATACCTCTTGAAATTTTCCACATTTTGTCATGTTACAACCAAAAACGTAAATGTATTATTGGGATTCTATGTGGCCACAAAGTGGCATATAATTGTCAAGTGGAAGGAAAATGATAAATGATTTCCAATTTTTTTTTACAAATGCATATGTGAAAAGCGTGGTGTGCATTTGTATTCAGTCCCCCCAGTCAATACTTTGTAGAACCACCTTTTGCTGCAATTACAGCTGCAAGTCTTTTTGGGTATGTCTCTACCAGCTTTGCACTAGAGAGTGAAATTTTTGCCCATTCTTCTTTGCAATATAGCTCAAGCTCTGTCAGATTGGATGGAGAGTGTCTGTGAACAGCAACTTTCAAATCCTGCCACAGATTCTCAATTGGATTTAGGTCTGGACTTTGACTGGGCTATTCTAACACTATGCTTTGATCTAAACCATTCCATTATAATCTGGCTGTATGTTAAGGGTCGTTGTCCTGCTCCACCCCGGTCTCAAGTCTTTACAAATGCATATGTGGAAAGTGTGGCGTGCATTTGTATTCAGCCCGAGTCAATAGTTTGTAGAACCACCTTTCACTGCAATTACACCTGCAAGTCTTTTTGGGTATGTTTCTACCAGCTTTGCACATCCATTGAGTGAAATTTTTGCCCATTCTTTTTTGCAAAATGGCTCAAGTTCTGTCAGATTGGAAGGCGAGCATCCTGTGAATGGTAATTTACAAGTCTTGCCACATATTCTTAATTGAATTCAGGTCTGGACTGGGCCATTCTAACACATGAATTTGCTTTGATCTAAACCATTCCATTATAATCTGGCTGTATGTTTAGGGTCATTGTCCTGCTGGAATTTGAACCTCCGCCTCAGTCCCAAGTCTTTTGCACACTCTTAACAGGTTTTCTTCTAAGGTTGCCCTGTATTTGGCTCCATCCATCTTTCCATCAACTCTGACCAGCTTTCCTGTTCCTGCTGAAGAAAAGCATCCCCACAACCTGATGCTGCCACCACCATGTTTCACAGTGGGGATGGTGTGTTCAGGGTGATGTGAAGTGTTAGTTTTCTGCCACTCATAGCATTTTGCTTTTAGGCCAAAAAGTTCACTTTTGGTCTCATCTGACAAGAGCACCACATGTTTGCTGTGTCCCACACATGGCTTCTTGCAAACTGCAAACTAGACTTCTTTTGGATTTCTTTCAACAATGGCTTTCTTTTTGCCACTTTTCTATAAAGGCCAGATTTTTGGAGTGCACGACTAATAGTTGTCCTGTGGACAGATTCTCTCACCTGAGCTGTGGATCTCTGCAGCTCCTCCAGAGTTACCATGGGTCTCTTGGCTGCTTGTCTGAGATGTTCAAAGCTTGGGATATTCTTTTTATAACCTAACCCTGCTTGATGCGGTTTGTTCACTAATGTTCTCTAACATACCTCTGAGGGCTTCACAAAACAGCTGTATTTATACTAACATTAAATTACACATAGGTGGACACTATTTACTAATTAGGTGACCTCTGAAGGCAATTGGTTCCACTAGATTTTAGTTAGGGGTATCAGAATAAAGGGGGCTGAATACAAATGCATGCCACACTTTTCAGATATTTATTTGCAAAAAATTTTGAAAACCATTTATCATTTTCCTTCCCCTTAACAATTATGTGCCACTTTGTGTTGGTCTATCACATAAAATCACAATAAAATACATTTACGTTTTTGGTTGTAACATGACAAAATGTGGAAAATTTTGGAAAATTGGAAAAATGTGGAAAAATGTCATACGTATAACTGCCACTTTTGCTGGTAACTCTGGCCTGTTAAAGGAAGTTGAAAAATAACAGACTTACTGGCAGTATTACAAGCTGAAAATAAAAGGGGAAAAAAAAACAAAAAATGCAGCCCCCACAACTTTTATAGCGATGGAATTTATACCCAATCTTTCCTGGGTCTTTTCTCTCATGGAGTATGATTTGCAGAATTCTATACTGAATTTATCACTATTGTGAATATTTTAAACAGCTAACAACACACTGGCAATTTAAAAAGTATTGACCTTGAGGCGGAGTTTAGAAATAAGGTATTTACTTTTAATTTTGGTTCTGTACTATTTTTTTTTATTATGTTTAATATTTTCTGTGTACAAAATGTAAAATTTTGTAAATATATATTTAAAGTGTTGTGTCATATAAATGTAAAATAAATTATTGTTCTCAATCAACGTTTGTTCCAAACTGACAAGTAACCTGTGTGTCAAGCAGTAAACAAGCTGCCCTTGTGGGTACCTGGTTGCATTCCAACATTGCATTTAAAGTATTAAAACCAGAAAATCAACATAACGGACAGACAACTAGCATTTTTCAAGGTAGGTTGAGTATAGGGTCAATATTTGGTCGTAAAATGTGTGTAATCCCCAAAATGGGGTCGAGGATACAGAAAATTGAAGAATTTGAGGTTATATTGCTGCCTACAGGAAGATTTGGGCACTACCAACAAAAAACAGTGACTAGCCCAGTATAACACTCCTACTCTCAGCATGTCTCAGTTTGGTGGAAAAGCAGTACCAAAAGCATAATCATAGACACAAAGGAGCGGGTCCAGTGTCCCTCGAAGAACACCAAGAAATATATTTTACAGTAAGTACAAAATTCCCATTTTTCTTTTTCATTCATTAACCTCTTGCCGACCGCGCATAGCCGAATGACGGCTTCACTGCGGCCGGCCAGTTCTGAGTGGACGTCATATGACGTCCTCCCAGAACGCGCTCTCCTGCGCGCCCCAGGGGGCGCGCACCCGGCGATCTCCGTGATCGCTGTGTCCTACGGACACAGCTGATCACGTGATGTGGTGAAAGGCCAATCCCACCGGCCTTTTACCACGTGATCAGCGGTGTCCAATGACACGCTGATCACAGGGAAATGCAAGTGCCGGTTCTCGGCTGCACTTTCCTCACACTGTCAGATCGTGAGGAAAGTACTGCCGAGAACCGGCAGTTGTCAGAGCGGGGATCGGCACCGATCATCAGGGCACTAATGATCAGTGCCCTGATGATCGGTGCCCAGCAGTGACAACCGCAAGTTCCGCCCAGCAGTGCGCCCACTAGCCCCGCCCACCCGTTCCCAGCAGTGCCCCCACCTGTGCCCAGCAGTGCCCCCACCTGTGCCCAGCAGTGCCCCCACCTGTGCCCAGCAGTGCCCCCACCTGTGCCACTCTGCAGTGCCACCTACCTGTGCCCAGAAGTGCCACCTACATGTGCCCAGCAGTGCCACCCACCTGTGCCCACCCACCTGTGCCCACCAGTGCCACCCACCTGTGCCCACCAGTGCCACCCACCTGTGCCTGCCCACCAGTGCCACCCACCAGTGCAGCCCAGCAGTGCTGCCAGTCAGTGCCACCAGTCAGTGCCCAGGGGTTGTGCCAGTCAGTGCCCAGAAGTGATGCCAGTCAGGTGACACTGATGATGGGTACTGATAGACGGCACTATCAGTGCCGCCTATCAGTGCTGCATATCAGTGCCGCCTATCCGTGACCCCTAATTAGTGCTGTCTATCAGTGCCGCCTATCCGTGCCACCTCATTAGTACTGCCTATCAGTGCCGCCTATCAGTGCCCATCAGTGCCGCCTCATCAACGCAAATCAGTGAAGGAGAAAAAATACCTGTTTGAAAAATTTTATAAAAGATACAAATAAACTTTTTTTTTTTTTCAAATTTTTTGCACATTTTTAATTTATAGCGCAAAAAGTAAAGCGCCCAGTGGCGATTAAATACCACCAAAAGAAAGCTCTATTTGTGAGAAAAAAATGATCAAAATTTCATATGGGTACAATGTTGCATGACCGCGCAATTGTCAATCAAAGTGCGGCAGCGCTGAAAGCTGAAAATTGGCCTGGTAAGGAAGGGGGTATAAGTGCCTGGTAGGCAAGTGGTTAAGGGAACACAGGAATCTAGAGACTGTTGGGAAATGCAGAAGCAGTTCAATTGAGGGGTGGGCAACAAAACACCAACAGGAAAAGAAAAAAAAAACAACAGGACTACGTAAAAGGACCTTACGTTTGCAGCTGGCATCAGATGAAACCCAAACAGCCACCTAATAGAACTTGGAGAACGTATGTGAACAGAAGTCTAGGTAGCAGCCTTGCAAATATGGGAAACAGCCTTGTGCCAAAAAGGCCAAGAAACTCTAGTGAGCCTTGACAGGAAAAAGTGAAACCTGATACTTAAAACTAAGTTTTAATGATGGTCTGTCTTAGCCATTGAGAAGCGGTGAACGAAGAAGCTAGTTCCCCTTTATGGAGACCGTCAACAATGACAAAGGAAGAGTCAGTATCTTTAACCACTTCCAGTCTGGACACTTTCACCCCCTTCCTGTCCAGGGCAATTTTCAGCTTTCAGCGCTATCACACTTTGAATGACAATTGCGCGGTCATGCAACACTGTACCCAATTAATTTTTTAACATTTTTTTGAGACAGATAAAGCTTTATTTTGGTGGTATTTATTCACCGCTGGGATTTTTATTTTTTTTGCTATGTAAATGAAAATGTCCAAAAATTTTTTTAAAAAAGTGTTTTTCTTATAAAATTTTGCAAATAAATAATCTTTCATCATAAATCTTGACCAAAATTTATTTTGTTATATTTTTAGTAAAAAAAAAGTCAAATTAGTTTATAACCAAGAATTATAATTTTTAAACTTTTTTTACATTTTTAGTTTATTTTTTTAGATTATTTATGGGTTGTTTTTGTTTTTTTTTTTACATACTGTCACCCTAGCAGTACAGTGTCACCATGGTGACACTGTACTACTTGTGGGGGGTGATGAAGATTTTTTTTTTTTTTTTTTTTTTTACAGTGATTGCTTTTACACCCATATAGGATGTAAAAGCAATCATTTCTCTTTCTCTCTGTCTGCATTCTTGCAGCCATTGAGAAACACTGAGTGAGCTGTGATTGGTCACACCTTGTCACATGGTACAAGGCTGTTGTGAATAGCCTTGTACCATGTGACCTCTGTGATCATTCACAGATTTCACACGTAGTAAGCAATGATGTCACAAGTGACATCTTGCTTACTACTTTGCATGTGATCACTGATTGGCCTATCAGTTATCACATGATCGGGACCTCGTACAGAGGTCCCGTCCGACGATCGGTGTTTCACTGTGTCCGGAGGACACAGCGGGCACCGGATCGCGGTGCTGCGCGCTCCCAGGGAGCGCGCACAACTAGAAAAGGCGGGTGCCGTTTATGAACGGCAACCCGCCCCTGGAGTGCCACCGCCCTGCCGTTTATAAACAGCAGGCGGACGGCAAGAGGTTAATGAAGCAGTGGTTACAAGGTAGATGTACATACAACACAAACTAGATTCAGGCAATAGGGGGAGATCCCCTCCTGATGAACTGGAGAACAGAGGAACAGAAGAACAATTTAAAAATGCCCTGGTTGAGGTGAAAAGGCCTAAACCACCTTAGGCTCCTTTCACACGTGCATTCCATATGTCCATTTTTCATCCGTCTGTTGACAGATGAAAAATGGATAGCAATGCACCCCTATGGGCAAAAAGATGTAAATGGATGATTATCCATTTACATCCACATACGTCCACATCTGTTTTTTTTTTTTAATCGAGTCAAAGCCCTATTTTTGTTCCATTAAAAAAACATAATGATGTAAACAAACATCTGGCAGGTAGGCACCTGTCGGCGTCCTAACAACTAGTAACTCATATCTGTTAGCGAGATTCCTGCTGACAGCAGAAAGTAAACAAAAGAATAAAAAAAAGGCAGATTGAATGTAGCTGCGTGGTGGGGTGAATGAACTGCAGATGGAGGGGGGGGGGGTGCAAGAGGGAGAGGAGAGAAGCAGTGTATACAGTGAGGGGTCACTGTATACATTCAAGCTCCCTCACTTGCCAGCAGTGCCTGATTTTTTTTCCAGCTCTCATTTATAATGATTCCCCGAACCTTGTTGTATCCCTAATTTTTCTGTTTTTTTTAACTAATTTTTCCACCAGATTTTCATGGGAGAAATCGGCACACCAATTTTTTAGGCATGTATTTTTCACTGATTTAGAAGAAATTTCATTCAAAGGATGGTATATATCAGATATAGCATAGATACCATATCCTATCAACATATTCAAAATGGTTGACTTGAATGCATAGAACCTATCACCGCAAATACCAGGACCCTAATAACTAGATATTTGTAAATAGTAAAGCTAATGCTGTCTCAGGATATTAAATTCCAAAGAGACCATTTCAAATGACTTTAGGGAGTAGGAATTAGTATGGTACAGTTGGTGTGCTGTAATCAACCCGTTCTGCCTCCAGGTTTGAAAAGCTGCATAGTCTCTACTCTGTGGGAGTGATGGATTGTCCTGAATTGGCAGCAACTTGGATACATAAGGAGACATTCCTTGTTTTTTTCCTCAGCTCTCTCCAGGCTACTATTGTATCCCTATAAAGTAAGTTAGTCTTCACACTTGGAGGCAGGTTTCTCATTTTAGTGTGTAATAAAACAGAAAGATTCCATGGAGAGGCCTGTTCCATTTCTATATTTAAGTCATAATACCTTGACGACAATGTTAACCAGCCCAAAGCATGTCTCAATAGGCAATCTAAATTGTAGATTCTAATATTGGAAAGGTCAAGGCAATCTTTATTTTCAGACAGGGAATGTGTAGATATTGATGGTATCTTCCCATGCCATAAAAGCCTAGTCATAGCCTTTGTTAATTTATTCACATCGTTATGTTTAAGGAGAATGTTTGTAAAGGATACTGAAGACTGGCTAAACTCACCATCTTAATAAGATGGCTTCTCCCAAATAGTGAAAGTGGAAGATCAATCCAAATCTCTTTACCTATCATATTTATGAATGGTGGGAAATTCAAGGCATACAGTGAAGATGGCTTCTTACCAATTTTTATCCCTAGATATGTAATATATTCATGCACTACCACAAGTGGAGTATGTTGGTCCCATTTTCTGTGGCATTTAGTTGAAAGTGGGAATATCTCCCTTTTATTAAAGTTTATACAGTTGTGTTCAAAATAATAGCAGTGTGTTGAAAAAAGTGAATAAAGCTCAAAATCTTTCTAATAGCTTTTATTTCCATCCACACAAATGCATTGGGAACACGACACATTCTATTGCAAATCAAAACATGAAGAAAAATATATCAAATTTGTGTTGTTCCTCTAAAAAAATTGAAGAAAAGTGAATATTAGACTGTTCAAAAAAATAGCAGTGTTTGTATTCTTCTTTACAAACTCAAACATTCACTATATAAACTGAAAAATGTTTGAAGATTTTGCTTTCCTTTGAATCACAATGAATATTTAGTTGTATAACCACTGTGTCTGAGAACTGTTGTACATTTGTGTTGTATGGAGTCAACCAACTTCTGGCACCTGTGAACAGGTATTCCAGCCCAGGATGATTGGACTACATTTCACAGTTCTTCTCTATTTCTTGGTTTTGCCTCAGAAACTGCATTTTTGATGTCACCCCACAAGTTTTCTATTGGATTAAGATCCGAGGATTGGGCTGGCCACTCCATAACGTCAATCTTTTTGGTCTGGAACCAAGATGTTGCACGTTTACTGGTGTGTTTGGGGTCGTTGTCTTGTTGGAACACCCATTTCAAGATTTCCTCTTCAGCATAAGGCAGCATGACCTCTTCAAGTATTCTGATGTGTTCAAACTGATCCATGATCCCTGGTATGCAATAAATAGGCCCAACACCATAGTATGAGAAACATCCCCATATCATGATGCTTGCACCACCATGCTTCACTGTCTTCACAGTGTATGTGGCTTGAATTCAGTGTTTGGGGGTCGTCTGACAAATTGTCTCCACCCACTAGACCCAAAAAGAACAATCTTACTTTCATCAGTCCACAAAATGTTGCGCCATTTCTCTTTAGGCCAGTCAATGTGCTCTTTGGCAAATTGTAACCTCTTCAGCACGTCTTTTTTTTCAACAGTGGGACTTTGCGGGGGCTTCTTGCAGATAGCTTGGCTTCACATAGGCGTCTTCTAATTGTAACAGTACTCACAGGTAACTTTAGACCTTCTTTGATCTTCCTGGAGCTGATTGTTGGCTGAGTCCACGCCATTTTGGCTATTCTTCTATCCAATCGAATGGTAGTTTTTTGCTTTCTTCCACGTCTTTCAGGTTTTGGTTGCCATTTTAAAGCATTTGCGATCATTTTAGCTGAGCAGCCTATCATTTTCTGCACTTCTTTATATGTTTTCCCCTCTCCAATCAACTTTTTAATCAAGGTACGCCGTTCTTCTGAACAATGTCTGGAACGACCCATTTTCCTCAGAAGTATGGTAAATTATTTGCCATGTAGAAATATAATTTCTACCAAAAACAGTGATTGATCAGGTTAGTGATGTCTGACTGCTATTATATTGAACACAACTGTATAACAATTATTTTTAGAAATAGCAATAAAAAATAGAATAAATATTGAAACGTACCTATTTAATATAAAACTTATGCTTGCTTTTTTTCTGCAACAATGCTCAATTCTGGGTCAGATCCTGTGATAGGAGCCAGGCAGCGGTCCCACCTGGGACTGTGCAACAGTTCTGAACCTGGAAAACACTCCATGGCTAATACAGTACACTCGGGTCTGGAAAGCACCACGATGTAGAGCCCAGTGCCACAGGCCACATTCCTGACTAGCCCCACAATTGTCCACTCCACCAGGGTTTGGGAATGCCCTCCAAAGCTAGTGCTTGAGAAGTTGCCAGATCTGAATTAAAAAAAAATAGATACATATAAAAAATATTGCTTGAAGAGCAGAGAAAAGGCAACTCTCCTCCTAAGACAATAACTTGGGATGCTGGAATAGGAAACTGGCAACTTATTTTTTTTTGTTTTGTTTGCAAGTGTTCAAATCCTCTAGCATGCTCCTGCTAATGTAGAGGCAGTGGCTTAGCAACTCCAACCAAGAAACTTCGTAACATATTGACAATAAAAACTATTTGGGTAAAGGATGTGAAGTGGTCTTTTAATTAATTCCCCCCATCCCTGAGTGCAGTCCATCAAATAACATATTAATCTTTAACCCCAAACCAGTTACGTTCACTGAAGAGCCCTGCCCAACGCATAACAGCCTTCTCAAAAAACCTCAAGTCTGCTCCTCTTTACACTGCACATGGCATGGCTAAAATCTGCCAGTGGTTGTCATGAGTATGGCTGTGCAATACAAAGTAATATAGTTATGTCATGCAGTGTGAAGCCAGTTGGAAGTTTTCTTTGCAGTTCTTCCCAGCCATTGCATAGTGAAGATAGCTGGATCATGGCTGAAGGTATTTTATAGGATGGGATACAAAAGTAAAGATGTCCTTTAAAGCAGGCATAAACTGTTGTGTGCTTGGTGGGCTCTTGCTATAATGAACAAGTATACACAGCATACTTGACAATTAAGCACATGTACCCTCCTACAGAGTTTTGTGATACAAACTCTGTCCCCCACCATCGCTGCTTCCAAATTTCCAGCCACATTTGGCCATTGGGCAGCCACTAATGACACAACTGCTGTTTACGTGTGCAGGAGTTTCATCATTCCTTGCATCTTACAGAATTCTGAGATGTCTTGCCACTGGGGTCAGATAAATATGGAGCATGTTGTGCCAGCAACAAGATTGGATTACCCTTAACTCACCATTTTATCTACACAAAGATTGATTTTTAAAACTTAAGCGCTGCACTATCTCAACTGGTAATTGTGCAGTCATGCAATGATGTTCCCAAATGAAATTTACGTCCTTTTTTTCACACAAATAGAGCTTTGTTTCAGTGGTATTTAATCACCTGTGTGCTTTTTATTTGTTGCGCTATAAAACAAAAAAATAAAAAATACAGTTTTTTCAAAATTTTCAACTTTCGGCTATAAAAAATATATAGTAAACTCAAAGTTAGTTATACATTTTGGCCAAAATGTATTCTGCTACATGTTTTTGGTAAATAAAAAAACCCAATAAGTGTATATTGATTACTTTGTGTGAAAGTTATAGAATCTACAAAGTATGGTAAAGATAATGGAATTTACACAACTTTTACTTTCTGACTGCCTATCACATTTCTTGAGGTGCTAAAATACCAGGACAATATAAACACCCCCAAATTACCCCTTTTCAGAAAATAGACACCCTAAGCTATGCTGAGAGGCATATTGAGTCCATGGAAGATTTATTTTTTTTTTCCACAAGTTTTTGGAAACTGACAAACATTTTTTTTTCCACAAAGTTGTCACTTAAATGATATATTGCTCACAAAAGCCATGGGTATACAGTTGTAAGAAAAAGTATGTGAACCCCTTGGGATTACGTGGGGTTTTGCATGAATTGGGCATAAAATGTGCTCTGAACGTCATCTAAGTCACAACAATAGAAGAACACAGTCTGCTGAACATAATACTACAAAAACATTAGATGTTGCCATGGTTTAATTGCACATAACATGTAAACATTCACAGTGCAGGGAGGAAAAAGTATGTGAGGCCCTAGCTTAATGACTTCTCCCAGAGCTAATTGGAGCCAAGAGTGAGCCAACCTTGACTCCAATCAGTGTGATGATATTGGATGTGTTGCTGACAGCTGTCCTGCCCTTAAAAAACACACACCTTTTTTGGGTTTACTGGTTTCAAGAAGCACTGTCTGATCACATCACATGCCTCGTAGAAAAGAGCTCTCAGAAGACCTACGATCAAGAATTGTTGACTTGCATGAAGCTGGAAAGGGTTACAAAAGTATAACCAAAAGCCTTGATGTTCATGTGTCCACGGTAAGAGAGACTGTCTACAAATGGAGAAAGTTTAGCACTGTTGCTACTCTCCCTAGGCGTGGTCGTCCTGTAAAAATGACTGCAAGAGCACAGCGCAGAATGCTGCATGAGGTAAAGAAGAATCCCAGAGTGTCAGCTAAAGACCTACAGAAATCTCTGGCACATGCTAACATTTTTGTTGACACATCTACAATAAGGAAAACATTAAACAAGAATGGAGTACATGGGAGGACACCACGGAGGAAGCCATTGCTGTCCAAAAAGAACATTGCAGCACGTTTGAAGTTTGCAAAAGAGCACCTGGATGTTCCACAGCACTACTGGCAAAATATACTGTAGACAGATGAAACCAAGATTGAGTTGTTTGGGAAGAACACACAACACTATGTGTGGAGGAAAAATAGGCACAGCACACCAACATCAAAACCTCATCCCCACTGTAAAACATGGCAGAGGGAGCATCATGGTTTGGGGCTGCTTTGCTGCCTCAGGGCCTGGATGAATTGTTGTCATTGATGGGAAAATGAATTCCAGAGTTTATTAAGACATTTTGCAGGAAACCGTACGACCATCTGTCCGCCAACTGAAGCTCCGCAGAGGATGGGTGATGCAACAGGACAATGACCCAAAGCATACAAGTAATTCAACAAAACAATGGCTGCAACAGCACAGAATACGCCTTCTGGAGTGGCCCAGTCAGAGTCCTGACCTCAACCCGATTGAAATGCTGTGGCATGACCTTAAGAGAGCGATCCACACCAGACATCCCAAGAATATTGCTACACTGAAACAGTTTTGTGAAGAGGAGTGGTCCAAAATTACTCCAGATCGTTGTGCAGGTCTGATCTGCAACTACAGGAAACGTTTGGTTGAGGTTATTGCTGCCAAAGGAGGGTCAACCAGTTATTAAGTCCAAAGGTTCACATACTTTTTCCTCCCTGCACTGTGAATGTTTACATGTTATGTGCAATTAAACCATGGCAACATCTAATGTTTGTGTAGTATTATGTTCAGCAGACTGTGTTCTTCTATTGTTGTGACTTAGATGACATTAAGAGAACATTTTATGCCCAATTCATGCAACACTCCACGTAATCCCAAGGGGTTCACATACTTTTTCTTGCAACTGTATGTGGAATTACACCCCAAAATACATTCTGCTACTTCTACCAGAGTGTGGGGATACCATGTGTGTGAGACTTTTTGGGAGCCCAGCCACATACAGGAGCCTGAAATCCAATGACCACTTTGAAAGCCTGAAGGTGCGTAACTTCCTCATTTCACTTCCTCACTACCTATCAGTTTTGGAGGTCCTGAAATGCCAGGATAGCATGACCCCTTTTTGAAAAGTAGACACCCCAAGGAATTTAAAAAGAGGCATGGTGAGTATTTTGCAGATCTCATTTTTTCTCACAAGGTTTTTAAATATAAAAAAAAGAAAGGAAAAAATATGTTTCTGTTTTTTCTTCATTTTCCAAAAACTTGTGGGAACAAACGAGATTTGCAAAATACTCACAATGCTTCTTAGCAAATTCCTTGGTGTATCATCTTAGCATTTCAGAGCCTCCGAAACTGTGATAGGTAGTCAGGAAGTCTAATGAGGAAATAAAGCCCCCCTTTAAAAGCCTGCAGGTCCTTATTGGTTTTGGGGTCCTGTACTTGGCTAGACTGCCAAAACGTCTCTCACATGTGGTATCCCCATACTCAGGAGAAGTAGCAGAATGTATTTTGGGAAGTAATTCCACATATACCCATGGCACGTGTGAGCAATAAATTATTTAGGTGACAGTTTTGTGTAAAAAAAAAATTTTATTTGTCATTTTCCAAAAACTTGTGGTAAAAAAATAAATTCTATTGACTCAACAAGCCTTTCTGCAAATAGTTTGGGGTGTCTACTTTCCAAAAAAGGGGTCAATTTGGGGGGTGGGGGCATTTTATGCACATCACTCACTCTTCTGAAGATCAAGCCTTTTCTGACAATTTTTGTTCACATGAAAACAAATCAGTATTTTTGCTAGGAAATTACTTTGCTTTAAAAAGTATATAATGTTTGGGGGGTTCAGACACCCTAGTGAATAAAATGGTGGGTGCTGCAATTTTTTATGTCACATAGTACTCGTGCAGCGATTTTTCAAATGCAATTTAAGGAAAAAAAAAAAAAAACACTTTTAAATTTGAATGCACAAAAACAATATATTGGCCAATTATTTGGCAACATAAATGATGATACTGTGCTGAGTAAATGGATAACAAACATGACATGCTTTAAAACTGCACATGCCCCATGCAATGCATAAATTTGCAAAACTGCATAAATTTTTAATATCCATAGGCAACACTTTAAAAGCCTTTACAAGCTACCATTTTAGATTTACAGAGGTCTAGTGTTAGAATTACTGCCCTTGATCTGACATTCGTGGCGATACCTCACATGCATGGTGCAACCACTGTTTACATACTGGCACGGGGTCAACACTCACGCACACAGCTACGCGCGCACGTGGGGGGCGAGGGTACTTTTTTTTTTATGTTATTTTGATTTTTTTTTATTATTTTTACACTGTCCCTTTCATTATTTTTTTTATCACTTTTAATGCTATCACAGGGAATTCAAATATCCCCTATAACTTCAATGGGCATTGTCATATATTCTTTTTTGAGAAATCTGGGGTCTATCAGACTCTAGATATTTCCTCTGCCCTTACATTATTTAATCCCATCAAGATCGGTGTGATCAGATGCTTTCCCAATTTACAAATGGCGCTGTTTTTATCCTGCAAAACTGAAGTGATGAAATGCTCATAGCTTCCGATTTCTTAGACTATAGAGATGATTGGCACCATTCTGGTTTCCAATAAGCTCTATGGTCAGCTGTCAGAAACACTGGCTGCATTCTCAGGTTCCCCTCAATGTCATGGGACTGCCCGAGAAGGCCGTGGAAGGCAGCGGGGAAGGGGGGGGCATCCTCTCCCACTGCTTGTAAAAGCAATCCTGCAACTAATTAGCCACTAGGATTGCGTTTACATGAAAGCCCATTCCCGGCTGAAAAAAACTACATCAGGATGATGCCTGCAGCTGTAGGCATCATCCTGGTATAACCACTCAAAGTTCAGTGATATACCAGTATGTCGCTGGTCCTTGTTGGGTGTATATGCTATGTTATTTTTTTTTATGCAGCCTGTGGGCTGAATGAAAATAAAGAGAAGAAATCTCTGCCGCAAAAAGTGTGTGGTACGCCCACCATTAAAATATACCACCCTGCATCCACCCACTT